>NC_057934.1:72900873-73123373 GCF_018555375.3 Anguilla rostrata
TGCTGTAAGAGCTTAGAACACAATGCAGGGTTATTTTATATTTGCATTGGCTTGGATTCAGTCGACATTTGTTCAACTTTGACTGGCAATGAAAAGCAAGAATTGTTCTCTTTTCTATTTTCTAAAGAGCTTTATTCATCTTTATTTATAAAATACAGTACGCCTACAATGTATTTGAATACATTTTTCATTTAAATAACATCATGTCAGATCATATTACATTTGTGCATCGTTAAGTTACATTGCATTTTCTTTCCAAGTTACATTCAATTTGAAAGAACTACCGCCCGGTATCCCTCCTCCCTTTCCTATCCAAAACACTTGAACATGCTGCATCTAACCAACTCTCTGCTTTCTTCTCTCACAACAACCTGCTTGATCCCCACCAGTCTGGCTTCAGGCCTGGCCACTCGACTGAGACTGCACTCCTCTCGGTCAGTGAGTCACTCCATGCCGCACGAGCAGCCTCCCTCTCCTCTGTCCTGATTCTTCTAGACCTCTCCGCTGCATTTGACACTGTGGAGCACTCTATCCTCCTGTCCTCCCTGGCAGCAACAGGGATCTGCAGCACAGTCCTTGACTGGATTGAGTCCTACCTCTCTGACCGCTCCTTCCAGGTTGCCTGGGCGGGTAAGGTATCACCACCCCGTCCCCTCACCACCGGAGTTCCCCAGGACTCAGTCCTCGGTCCCCTTCTCTTCTCCTTGTACACCAGATCCCTTGGCCCTGTAATATCTGCCCATGGCTTGTCCTATCACTCAGAATGCTGCGGCTCGTCTGGTCTTCAACCTCCCCAGACACTCCCACGTCACTCCCCTGCTCACTACTCTCCACTGGCTGCCTGTTATAGCTCGCATCAAATTTAAAACATTGGTCCTAGCATACCAGGCAGTCAAGGGATCAGCCCCAGCATACCTCCACAAGATTTTCAAACCCTACATGCCAGCCAGATCCCTCCGTTCTGCTACCTCAGGACGCCTAGCACCTCCCCCTCTTCCCACTTGCACTTCCAGAACACGTCTCCTGTCTGTTCTGGCCCCACGATGGTGGAATGACCTCCCTGTGGAGGTCAGAACAGCTGAGACACTGACCCATTTCAAACGACGACTGAAGACTCACCTCTTCAGGCTGCACCTCTCCCCATCCCTCCTTACCCCCCTGTAAATGACTGTAAGCTTAGGGTTGTAACTAGGCAGCTGTTTCGTATGTGACTTAGGTGCATTAACTGTCTTAACTACTGCTTGTATTTTTTCCATAGATTGCGTTGTTGCCGTTCTCGTTGTGTTAGTGTTAATCAGTTTAACCTTCAGGGTCCCAGTTGAACTATGCGGTTGTTCCTTGCACTTGGACCGGTACTTCTCTCTAGGGGTTTTGTCATACTTGTTCCTGGTTATGGTTATGGTCGTTCTGGATAAGAGTGTCTGCCAAATGCCTGTAATGTAATGTAAGTGTCCACAGTTTAAATAGTCTTGTTTTCCTAACGGGTATCCTTTTCCTTTTTAGCTCTGATATTATTTGTTTAGGCCAACACACTTGAAATAGCATCTTATGGTTATTGTCGGGTTTATCTTGTTGCTATGACGGAATACGATTTTTGATTGGCATTTTTATTTATATTAGCTTCTCCACTGACCTAGCTTACGGAAGAGGACGTGAAGAGACCGTATGCGGAGTCACATAACTGACGTAATGTGAAGCCAACCAGTGAATACGTCATTAAGCCTGCCCACCCGAACGGTTCTGCTGTACTGCAGAACACGCAAACGCTGCACAGAAAGGCTCAGGCTGGGGTGTGAACCCCGAACCTACCTGCTGTGAGGTGGCATGCCGCCCGTCCCTGTCTCTTGCTCTTATTTACGGGACTACTGAGCTCCGTGATATGGAACGAACGTAACCGCAGGCTTATATTGCCGAAGTTGCAGAAACCAATATGCACCAGTGCCCCGTTTATTCTGAAGTTCTTCCCCCATCTCTTTGCAAACTCATTCACAATATTCCTCTTTCACCATTTTATCTTCTATAATTAATAATGATATTAGAAGTTCTTCCCCATCAAAAAAAAAATGCTTATTTAAGATAAACAAAGTACTTTTTAATCATGTGTGACTAAGTCTTATTCTAGTAATTACATTCTCCGCTTTCCTCTTTCCCCGCTTAAGACCTTGTACCCCCAACTAGTTTATTAATGGCAAATAAATGGAGATAACAATGACACAGTGAAGGACAAGAGTTTATACAGAAATTCACAATGCATAAATGCTTTGTATGTGCACATTCACTATGTATAATTATGTCATACACAATTTACATTCAACATTGAACAGTAAAGTGAAACAATGATCCTCACCTGATATCGTAAACTATATTATAAGCTTTAGCTGACCTATACTGAACAAAAATATAAATGCAACACTTATCAATTTCGAAGATTTTAATGAGTTCAAAGGTAATAAAAGTAAATAAGTCAACTGAAATTGATTCATTAAGCACATATCTATTGGTTTCATGTGATTGGGGATACAGATATAATTTTGTTAGTCACATATTCCCCAAAAAGAAGATACCACAAAATGAACAGAAAATCAATCAGTATCTTGTGTGACCACCATTTGCCTCATGCAACGCAACACATCTCCTTCACATTGAATTGATCAAATTGTTGATTGTAGCCTGTGGAATATTGTCCCACTCCTCTTCAATAGCTGTATGAAGTTGTTGGATATTAGTGGGAACTGGAACACGCTGACATATGCGCCGGTCCAGAGCACCCCAAACAGGCTCAATGGGTGACATGTCTGGTGAATATACAGGCCACGGAAGAACATGGAAGAAGTGGCCATCGAAGGTGAGCTCTTGCCCACTCACGTCGATTGTGACGCCAAGCTGCAGACAAATCAAGACCCCGGTGAGGACGTCGAGCACGCAGACAAGCTTCCCTGAGGCGATTTCTGACAGTTTGTGCAGAAATTCTACATTTTTGTAAACCAACTGTTTCATCAGGTGTCCATGTGGCTGGCCTCAGACGATCCCGCAGGTGAAGAAGTTGGATGTGGCGGTCCTGGGCTGGCGTGGTCACACATGGTCTGAGGCCTGTTGGACAAACTTCCAAAATCTCTGAAACGACACTGGAGGCAGCTTATGGTGGGGAAATGAACATCTATTACTCTGGCAACAGCTCTACAGGACGTTCCTGCAGTCAGAATGCCAACTGCATGATCTCTTAACTCTTGAGGCATCTGTGACATGGTGTTGAACAACAAAAAACTCAACATTTTAAGGTGGCCCTCTATTGACCCCATCATAAGGAACACCTGTGTAGTGATCATGGCTTTTAATCAGCATCTTGATATGCCACTCCTGTGCAGGAAATTGATTATTCTGACAAAGCAGAAATGCTAGCCAACAGTGATTTAAACAAATTCGTGGGAAAAATTTTGTGCACATAGTACAAATGTTTGAGGTATTATTTAAGTGCGTTAAAAATGCCTGCAAAAATAAGTGTTGCATTTACATTTTTGTTCAGTGTACAAATTACAGCCTCTACATTTTCAGAATACAAGTGGGAAAGCACATTACAATATTTCTACAGTATATCCAAACAGTTTTCACATTGTTTCTTTTTCAACCAAACTTGAAACAGCTTCTGCTCTTCCCCCACCAGCAGTCACGGACCCCTCCAGCCCAATCCCTCTTCTGGTTCAAGCTGACTCCATGGCACAGCGTAGATGCATCGCCCCACCCCTCTGAACTACATATTACACATCTCTTAACTTGTACTTTCCATCTCACCAGCTAGTTTAAAACATCAGACAGCCACCTGCCCAACCCATTTACCTAACTGCTCTGACTGATCCCTTATTTCATTTTCGTTACCATTCATTCTGTCTTTACTAAGGCCAGCCAGCAGAGGACGGGCTCCCCTTGTATAGCCAGCCTCCTCTCATGATTTCTTCCGATTGGGGAGTTTTGTCTCACCACTGTTTGAGTATTTCTCTTCCCTCTGGGAAGTTTTTTTAAATCTCACTTGCTCTCTTTTGGGAGTTTAAGGCCTGGTTTTTGCCAAATTTTCCTTCCCCCCACCTCTCTGTAGAGCACCTTTTTGACAGTGTCTCTATAACAAGTGGTACACAAATAAAATTGACCTGAATGGAACTAAATTGACAAAATACATCACAAAGTATACATTAATGAAAACTTGGCATGAATTTGAAGAGAGTAATGTAAAAAAAAATTAATTTAAAAACTAAATACATGCTTTTCACCTGTATGAATTTTCTGGTGGCTACGTAAATTAGATTTCTGGGAAAAACACTTCCCACACTGAGGACATTTGTAGGGTTTTTCACCTGTATGAATTATCTGGTGTATATCTAAATAAGATTTTCTATTAAAACACTTATCACACTGTGTACACTTGTATGGCTTTTCACCAGTATGAATCCTCTGGTGTATATCTAAATAAGATTTTGTTCTAAAACACTTCTCACACTGTGTACACTTGTAGGGCTTTTCACCTGTATGAATTCTCTGGTGGGTACTTAAATTAGACATTGTGGAAAAGGATTTCCTGCATTGAAGACAACTGTATGGCTTTTCACCCGAATGACTTCTCAGATGTCTTTCTAAATGAGATTTTCTAATAAAACATTTTTCACACTGTGTACACTTGTATGGCTTCTCACCTGTATGAATTCGCTGGTGACAATTTAATTGAGATGTTTCATAAAAGCACTTTCCACACTGAAGACATAAATAGGGCCTTTCACCTGTATGTATTCTCAGGTGTTTAGTTAAAGCTGCACTTGCACTGAAAGACTTATCACACTGTGTACACCTGTATGGTCTTTCACCTGTATGAATTCTCTGGTGGCTACTTAAACTAGATATTTTAGAAAAGCACTTCCCACACTGAAGACATTTGTACGGCCTTTCACCTGTATGAGATCTCAGGTGTTTAGTTAAAGCTGCATTTGTACTAAAAGACTTCTCACACAGGGTACACTTGTATGGCTTTTCACCTGTATGAATTCTCTGGTGGATACGTAAATTAGATATTTTGGAAAAGCATTTCCCACATTGAATGCAACTGCATGGCTTTTCAACTGAATGAATTCTGTGGTGTGTATCTAAATTAGATTTCCTATTAAAATACTTTTCACATTGTGTACCCTTGTATGGCTTTTCACCAGTATGAATGCTAAGGTGTTTATTTAAAGCTGAACTTGTACTAAAACACTTCTCACACTGTGTGCATTTGTATGGCTTGCTACGGTTTGTGCTTTTCTGGACAATTCTGGTCCGATTATTTTCATTGCTTATGTCACAGTGACGATACAAGTCCTCACTTTGGGTCATCAGATCATGAGTTTCTTCTGTTTTACAATTTGGGTTCAGCTCTCCTGCACACTGCCATGGTTCAGCCTGCTCTTTGTGATCAACACCAGCTCCTGTCATCACAGTATTCATGACATCACTCACTAAACCTTCACTGGATTCACACTTAAATTGATCACATTTAATGTCAAAACATTTAATATCCTGTGAGTCACTTATGTGTTCAGCCTGAAGGCATCTTCCATTATCAGCCTCTGTTTTGATTTGGTCAGGATGCAGATGGGTTTCCTTTTCAAGTGTAAAGACTTGGCTCTCTGTCTTAAGATCCCCAGTGTGGGTGCAGTCCAGATCAGTTTCTATTTCTATTTTAATCAGTGATGTGTGTGTGTGATGTACATCACTGACCCCACTGTGTGCTGTAACACTCTCTGGCTCCAGTGTGTTGAGTCCTGGAGCAGCACACCCTGTCTCTGGCATGTGGACAGGCTCCAGTCCACTGAGTTCCTCTTCTTTCTGTCTGATCCTGTGCTTCTCAGTGAGCTCTGGTAGTGTTGTCTCAGTGTCCTGTCTCAGACAGACTCCTGCCTGCATCATACTGCTGCTCATAGGTGTGCAGAACTGCAGCTCCCGGAGGGAAACAGAAGAAGGGATTTAGTCTTAATAAAACAGGTCCCACTGCAGCAGCTGACACATTCTTTACACTCTGCAGTTCTGCAGATGCCCAACTGAATACAGGGATTGAGGAGACCATTGTGAGGAGGAAGATACAAAGTCTCAGCTGAATTTTAAAAATGCAGTCGACTTCATCTGCCACTTTGTATGTTCTTTTACCATTTTCTTATAGCAAGTGGAAGAAAGCTCTTTCTGAAGAGATGCCGAACACGAGCAGGTTTGCATTTTTGTTCAATTCAGCTTTGTGTTTCTGTGAGAAAAAAACAAAGTAAACAAGGACACTAGAGAAAATTTCGCCTTTAGTAGGCTGGTAATGCGTTCGCCTAACAAAACTTTGCACGAATGAGAAGCCTGGGTTCAAATCCAACCTCGGACTCGGAAGGTTCCCGGTACCGGGATTAAATCAACTGCTTCAAAGTCAGCGACCAAAATTCAGAACAACCCTGGGAAATCCAGGATGGGTGGTGAGCCTTATGAAGTACAGGAATTCAATAAGAGAGCACTGAAACTACTAAACCACAATAAGGAAATGTGGCAAACAAGTAGTGAAATATGACTTGTATATACAAATATATATCGCACGCTTCTTTCATTTGCGCGTACGGTTGGATCTCTCTTGCGCAAAATAGATAGTTTCCTTCAGCGTTTTTTTAACCGACTTTCCAATGTGTGCATTCTTCCGCTCAGTCTTTTGAAACTGTCCTGGATCGCCCACTTGAGGACTCGGGTTTATTATCACCACATGGACACGAGAGCGCACGTTCAGCATGTGGAACTGAGCCGTGCGCTTTGCAGTGCGTCGCCCGACGTTTCCATTTGCGTTCGCGTGATTGCGCAGGGTATGTTTCTGCCCTTGCTGTCACGTAGGCATATTGGGCTATCTAACTGCTATGTGCGCTTAGCTATCTAACCAGCTAATAATGATATGGAAATGTAAAACCTGTTTGATTGTGGAGACGCATAGACGAGTGCTTCATCGGCGGGTAGGCTAGACACTTGGTGAAATATGAAACTACCCTTAAATTGATAAAAAGGGGTGTCGAAAGCTGAATTGGATTGATAAAAGCGGTGATTGGAATTGAAGTGCATCGAACTGATTAAATTACTAGTGAATAAATAAATGTCAAAGTGATCCAATACAATATTTGATGTAATTGCATTTTATTTGATGCAATATTCAATTTGATTGCATTTCAATTGATGGAACGTTTACTTGCAATTTAATCGAATCAGCGTTTAATTAATCATTTTTGTTACTTCCACCCCTCATACAAGTGCTTTTGGTCGGAAATAAACAAAACAAATGGACGCACTACGGAAACAAGTTTTTGTGGCTAATACTTCATTTACGAAAGCACGCAGCACAGCATTACGTTTTTTCAATAAACATTTCCCATAATTTGGGCTAGCTGAAACGTGAGAACTACATAGAAACAGTATTCTCACGATATTTTGAGTAGGGCAAATCAGTGAATAGAATGCATCCCGATTTGGAGCCTCTTGATAACCACACCAGCACCGTGGCAAAAGCATCAACATAATGGTTTAAAACTTACCTCAATTCCTTGATGTCTTTATTAATTCAATGCAATCGTTTAGTTAAATCGATGTAATTCACAGCAGCGAAGAAATCCATGGCCGTGTAAAAGCTGTGTAAACCAAAAAACGACAGTTCATAATTCGTTCCCTTCCTCTACTTCTTCTGTTTTCATTGATTATGTTTATTGCGGCTCTGAAACCGCATGGAAGGTGCATTGCCGCCACCTATTGAGCTGGAGTGTGGAGCAGGTTAGGCCAGTTCTCAGATCCTATTGACAAAACCCGTTGACTGAATGAAAGAATGAATCATTGCATTTATATAGCACATTTCCAAACGCTCAAAGTGCTTTACAGTGATGAGTGGGAACTCACCTCACTCACCACCAACTTGTAGTACACACCTAGGTGATGCACTGCAGCCATTTTGCACCAGAACACACACTATGCATTTGCTAAGGTAAACATTTTTTAGCCAATTAAATCAGGGCATGATTAGGTGGCAAGTTTGAGAGCCAGGTTGGGAATTTTTTGCCAGGACACTGGGGAACCTCCTACTCATTGTGAGAAGTTTCATGGGGTCTTTAATGACCACAGTGACATCCGAAAGACGACATCTTTAACAGCACAGCGTCCCCCTCACTGCACTGGGATTTATTTGGGCCCATGGGAAGATTGTCCCCTGCAGGCCCACCAACACCACTTCCAGCAGCAACTGAGTTTTCCCAGACGGTCTCCCATCCCAGCACTAATCAAACCCACACTCACTTAGCTTCAGCCATTCAGCAGAAGCAGGGGGCATGGTAGTATGGCCACATGCTATGAAACGAAATGGGGATGGCAGGTATGCCCCATACCTATACAGCACCGAGAGTTTGGCACTTTTCAGGGTTCCCCACAGAAATAACCACAACAGCCACAGACACTCAGCCCTTAAAAACGTTAAATTCTGTACATTCCCACCCCATTTCAACAGCAGAATTCATAAACAACTTCACATGTCCACACAATAAAGCCCCAAACTAAGGGGATTTTGCGTTTTCTCCTTCTTCTTCTTCTTCTCATTCTTATTTTTCCCGCCGCCTATCCCACTAACAACGTCTCCCCATTGGACATTTTACCAACACCAGCCAAATCCTCACCCTCACGACCCAATCAAAAACTTGCATACACCCGCAAAATATCCATACCAAACATTTCCAGTTTAAATAGCTAATCTGCCTGTGGCCTAGTGGGCAAGGTTACAGTCTTGGGAACATGGGATCATAGGATCAAGCCTAGCTAGGAACACGTTTCTTTAACCTGCTTTTACCCTCATTAATAATTGTCTACTACTTCTCAATTATTGCTTTTGCACCATATCTACCCGCCGTTCACCGAACGTATACACTGCGTTATGACGTACCATCTGCACGTTCAGTTATTAACCGGCTACAATATTGCGAAGCCATATGGATTCAACGGGAGCTCTTCTGTACTTACTGGCCTGTGTTCTTCTTTAAAACCATGGACAGGTTTGCTAATGATAATTCACGCATTGCATAGCTATGTCATGGTACTCACAGACTGTCACAGACTGGTAAACCTCCGGTTGAAGGATTGAATCCCGCCTCGCCCTCAGTTTAGGGTTTCAGACCTGCATCAGTGGCCGAGCCTGGGTATCAGAACAGGGGGTGCGGAGCCAATTATTTTATGAGCCAATTATTTTATGCCAATTATTTTAGATGGCTGTGACAGGATGATGCGCGTCTGTATCTGCATATTGCACTTAAGCAAATATAAAAATCTAGCTCCTATGACCACAGCAATCACGCGGCGAGGCAGACAGGTTACATGGCACATACGGTTAACAAAAAAAAAAAGTTTCTGATGCACCAAATTGTAGGTATCCCCTATAGTCCTTTGATGGTCGAAAGTGTAGAATCCTGCCAAGATGGCCACTGACCGGAACTCGGCTGGTGGCAATAGCCCAAATATCTCTTTTGTTTAAGTAACAATAATAATAATAGTAATAATAATAATAAAGAATTTGCAATTACAAAAAGGAAAAAAGAAAAAAAAACTGAGAAATAAAGAAATGTAAAAATAATAATAAAACAGCACAATGATAAGAAGAAATGTACATAATTAGGAGAATGTAAAAATGAAACAAATAATAAATTCAAATAAATTTCGGTTTCATTGGATGTGCAGAAAAACAATGACATAATTCAGAAATGAAATTCCAAGAGCGCGCTTTGTGTTTTGCATGCACGTTCTGACAATTTTAAAATTTAAATGCAAAATCCATTTCATATTCAATTTCTCACCCACTACAACACAACCCTGTCATAATTTACATGAAAATGAAAAACTATTTTTGAAATGGCATTTCATATTCATGTTTTTGTGGCACAAGGGTGACATAAATCAAATGCAAAAGGAAGCAATGCCATTGCATTATCATTTTCGCATGGTCAGGCATAAGGCATGTCAAAAATCAAAAAGAAAATGCAATCCTTCCTTTGAATTTTCATTTCCAAAGTCAAAAGACCTGTCAATAAAACTGTGGAGGCAGGAGCTCAAAGAAAGGGGTGCTACATTCCAGTACAGTGTAATAGTTGCCACAGTAAATACTGGCAAACGACGACAGCTAAATTACGCGAGATATAGCTAAAATATCCTCTCTCTCGACCAAGAGTGGAAATTAGACCAGAAATAAAAAGACATTTTCCACAGTTCGAGTGTGTTAAAAAGACAAATAAAATCATGTTTAATAAGTTTGGACGGCTGAAAAACAGTGTCATTGGTGCCAACATTAACATTATGCATACGCAGATGTTTGTTGTGGAGGCTTGGAATCCAGTCAAGGGTGTTTAAAACCCTGGTGCCTGGTAAACAGTACGTAATGGGGGATATAGCCCTCATGTTCCCCACGATGGAGTCACCAATTATCAGTACTTTAGACAGGGAAGGCAAAGGGCCATGGTCCACAGAGGGGGGTGAAGGCAGTGCAGGAGGTGCATAGAAGGCTGGGTCGCTTGTCTGGACACAGCCATTGGGAGCTTAATGTTTTCAGTCAACTGATAGTTAGTTCTTAGTTTCTCATCTTAGTTCTGTCTAGCTCTTTTAAAACACATTCTTCTGATACTTGAGCAACCATCACTGCAAATTCTACAAATGGCCTGTTTACTGTAGTCATCAGGCAGGCTATGTAGCCTACAAAGTAATATTTCATTTTAAAAATTGCGTATCGTGCTGGCTGTTATAGAACCAACTCGCTACATTCTACCATCAATGTTCCAGCGAGAGGGGCCCCCTGAGGGAGTACCACCACTGTTGTACTAATTTCATCACTATTAAAGTCTGTGTGGCACTGCAAGCTCGCGATTAAAGGGCCCCCTTAGAGGGCCCCAGGGGGTGGGGTCCAGGTTTCACCACACTCACTGAACGCGCCCCCAAGCTCCACTTGGGACCTGCATGAATTCTTAAGTGTTCATTTAAAGCTGAATTTCTACAAAAACACTTACCACACTGTGTACACTTGTATGGCTTTTCACCTGTATGAATTCTCAGGTGTATGTTCAAAGCATATTTTGTTTTTAAACACTTCTCACACTGTGTACACTTATAAGGTTTTTCACCAGTATGAATTTTATGGTGGCTACTTAGATTAAATTTTGTGGAAAAGCACTTCCCACACAGAACACATTTGTAGGGCTTTTCACCTGTATGAATTCTCTGGTGAACATTTAATGCAGACTTTGTACTAAAAGACTTCTCACACTGTGTACACTTGTAAGGCTTTTCACCTGTATGAATTCTCAGGTGAATACTTAAATTAGGTATCTGGGAAAAGCACTTATTACACTGAGGGCATTGATGAGGCTTTTCACCTGTATGAATCACCTTGTGGAAATTTAAAGCACTTGTTTGGGAAAAGCATTTTCCACACTGAGTACATTTGTAAGGCTTTTCCCCTGTATGCATTCTCCGGTGTGTATTTAAAGAAGATTTTAAACTAAAACACTTCTCACACAGTGCACACTTGTACGGCTTTTCACCCGTATGAATTCTCTGGTGACTGCGTAAATTAGACATTCTGGAAAAGCACTTCCCACATTGAATGCAACTGTATGGCTTTGCACCTGTATGAATTCTCTGGTGTAAATGCAAATAAGATTTTGTACCAAAACGCTTCTCACACTGTGTACACTTGTAGGGCTTTTCACCTGAATGAATCCTAATGTGCTTAATTAAAGATGAATTTGTACTAAAACACTTCTCACACAGTGTACACTTGTATGGTTTGCGACTGTTTGTGCTTTCCTGGACAATTCCAGCCTGATTAATTTCATTGTTTATATCACAATGATAAGTAAAGTCCCCACATTGTGTCAGCATATGATGAATTTCTTCATTTTTACAGTTTAGGCTTGGTTCTATTGGACATTGCCATGGTTCAATCTGGTCTTGGTGATTAACACCAGCTTCAGTCTTCACAGTATTCATAAGACCACTAACTAAACTTTCACTGGATTCACACTTCAATGGATCAGATTTTATGTCAACACATACAATATCTTGCAAGTCACTGGGGTGTTCTGCCTGAAGGTATCCTTCATCATCTGTCTCTGTTTTGATTTGGTCAGGATGCAGATGGGTTACATATCCCAGCTCTGTACAGTCGAGGCTCTCAGTCTTAATAAGATCCCCAGAGTGGGTGCAGCCAAAATCAGTTTCTGTTTTAATTAGTGATGTGTGTGTGTGATGTACATCACTGACCCTGCTGTGTGCTGTAACACACTCTAGCTCCAGTGTGTTGAGTCCTGGTATAGCACACTTTGTCTCTGACTCTGCCATGTGAACAGACTCCAGTCCACTGAGTTCCTCTTCTTTCTTTCTGATCCAGTGCTGCTCAGTGAGCTCTGGCAGTGTTGTCTCAGTGTCCTGTCTCAGACAGACTCCTGCCTGCATCATGCTGCTGCTCAAAGGAGTTCAGAACTGCAGCTCCTGGAGAGAAACAGGGAAAGGGATTTAGTCCTAGTCAAACAGGTCCTACTGCAGCAGCTGACACATACTTTACATTCTGCCGTCCTTCAGATGCCTGAGCAAAATTTGGAACAATTCTGGAAAATCTAGTATAGCTAACAACTCTTATGGTGTGTACGAATGTTACAAGGAAGTACTGGAACTAATAAACGACAATTAGTAAATGTGCCAAATGGTCACTTGAGTCTGTGTAAGAGCCTTGAACAGCTTGATAACAAGGCTGTTGTGTATTAACCAAGGAATCATACGATAATCAAACCCAGATGGTAAATTTCTCACTGCCTAAGTTACTTTCCTAAAAGAAATTCAAAATTCGATACCAAAATTTTGGTAGTCGATATCAATACTAGGAATATTCTATAATTCTCCACACCTAATTTGATACCATTCAAAGAAAGAAATCCTCCACTCCTTTAACAACTCATTCCAGTGTAAGATCACAACTATGTGATTAGAATGTTCTGAGCTAGTAATTGAAAGCAACAGAGTTCCATAACACTGACTTATACATTTTGGGGAAAAACAAACAAAGGGTTTTTAAAAACTACGTATTAATAAAAAAATAAAACATTGGCATGTAGCCTTCATGTATTAAACAGTAAACTGTGAACAGCAGCTTTAGACTGGCTCTTTCCTGACCAACCATCATTTAAAGTAGACAATATTGGGCTTGCATTCAGTAATATATGTAGACAGTAGTGTATGACTGTGAGCTCAACATTTCCCCTCAGACTTCTCAGCAGGTAATAAACCTACCAGTAGTAAGTGTTTGTGTGTTGTTAGCCTTCATTGACCACCAGATGAGGCGAGTACGTTAAGTGAAAGTTTTGGATGGTCAGTGCCGCAGAAAATTTGTCACGCCATGAATAATCGACAAAAGTCGACTTAAATCTTTAAAAAGTTACATTTGTAGAATCATTATCGATTTCGCTTAGCCACTGTCAATGAGGCTACCTCGCTGAAAATTAATTCATAAACTCAAATATTGATATATGCTTAAAAAGTACAATACATTTGATGGAACCCTATTCAGCATATTTACTGAATTTCCAGATGTTTCTTAAGCCGCGCTTCCATTACATTACATTTATTTGGCAGACGCTTTTATCCAAAGCGACGTACAAAAGTGCAATTCATAGATTAATTTAGTGAACAGCCATAAGAGTCCTGCAAGATGAGTGACACTGTAGCGCCGTTGTTAATTTATTTAGCTACATCTTTAACTCGCTGTAATTTCACTGACCAGTTTATAGAGAAGTAACGTTGGACCAGCACCAAGTTTTTCATCTCTAAAATGAATTCTACTCTCACATGTGTTTCAGCAGATACTGCTAAATGAGCAAACTGATATCTTGAGTTCCCTGCAATAGATTGGCGGCCTGTCCATGGTGTATTCCTGTCTCTCGCCCAATGCATGCTGGGACAGGCTACAGTACCTCTCGCAACCCTGGCCAGTAATAACCAGGTAAAAAGAATAAATAATTACGTTATGAGCTTGTAGATCATGAATTAATGGCAACACTGGAGGGCATATTTTTTAACCTCTAAAATAAAGAACTCAAGAGAAAGCAATCCTCACTACAGAAACAAACATATAACTACTCTGCCAAAAGTATACGGACAGCCTTTTTAATTAGAGGGTTCAGCTACATCAGCAACACCCATTGCTAACAGGAGCATAAAATCAAGCATACATTCATGCAAGTTCCATAGACAAACACTGACAGTAAAATGGGTCGCACTGCAGAGCTCAGTGACTTTCACCATGGCACTGCCATAGGATGCCACCTTTCCAACAGGGCAGTTTGTTAAATTTCAGCCTTGCTACAGCTCCCCCGATCAACTGTACGTGCTGTTATTGTTAAGTGGTAACGTTCTAGGAGCCACAACGTTCTGTGGTAGGCCACACAAGCTCACAGAACGGGACTGCCGAGTGCTGAAGCGTGTAGCACATAAAAATCTGTCCTCGACTGCAACACTCACTACCGAGTTCCAAACTGCCTCTGGAAGTAACATCAGCACAAGAACTGTTTTAGTTAAGAGCTTCATGAAATGGGTTTCCATAGCCGAGCAGCCACACACAACTTAATGTGTAATGCCAAGCGTTGACTTGAGTGGTGTAAAGCACACCACCATTGGACTCCGTAGCAGTGGAAACGCTTTCTCTGGAGCGATGAATCAGGCTTTACTATCTGGTCTATAACACAGGAGAACGCTACCTGCCTAAATGCATAGAGCCAGCTTATTTTCTGGGGTTGTTTTTCATGGTTCAGGCCCCTTAGTTCCAGTGAAAGGAAATCTTAAAACTACAGCATACAATGAGATTTTGAAGAATTGTGTGCTTCCAACATTGTGGCAACAGTTTGGGAAGGCCCTTTCCTGTTTCAGCATGACATGCACAGTGAGGAACGTACGGAAATGGTTTGAGTTTGTGAGAAAAGAACTTGACCGGCCTGCACAGAGCCCTGACCTGAACCCCATCAAACACCTTTGGGATGAACTGGAACGCAGCCTGTGAGCCAGACCTTATCGCCCTACATCAGTGCCCGACATCACTAATGCTCTTGTGGCTGAACAGGAGTGAATCCACCAACAGGCGTGTTCCAAAAACAAGTGAAAAGAGTGGGAGGCTGTCATAGCAGCAAAGAGGGGTCTAACTCCATATTACGGCCCCTGATTTGGGAACGAGTGTGATGTTCAGGTGTCCACATACTTCTGGCCATGTAGTCTATCTACAGCGGCCAAAATGAGAGGAAGCTTTCTGCTCTTTGCTGTCACACACTGAAACGTCAAACTAGCCTATATTATTAGTTAGTGCATGCGACAGCAGCTACAAAAGGAGCTGGCAGCAGGTCAAGGTTAAACATAAAAGCATACCGCATTGCCTCTTTATTGAAATTCTACATTTTCATGAAAACATTTATTTACTGGTGATTAGCCCAATTAAGTAAATATGTAAATTATTATGTAATTTACATATTTCTGCAAATATTACCATTGTGAAACCCTCTTGCAATTGAAACTTTCCTTAATAGTGTACACCCTTGCACAACCGGGAAATCTGATTAACACAATGACTTAGGGGAATAGGTATGTTTAAAAAAACAAGGGTAAGGACAAATATAAAAAATAGATGTATATCTGTCAAAGGGGTTAACTTGTGGAATAGTTGTGACAAGGAATTAATTAAATAATGTGTAGTTCACTTTGCAAATTTAAAAAAATGTTTAAAAATAATGTGGTAAACGAATATAAAACTGAGTTATGATCATTATTGTGTATGAAATGTCTGGAAATGTTGTTTTTGTTTCTGTTTTGTTTTTGTATAGCATAAACCTAGTAGTGAAAGTGTTGCCTATTAGAATACATAATGTAAAAAGGGTAAGTATAATAAGCTAAAGCTTCAGTCTACACCTTTTCGGTCAATATTTTTTGTTTTCCTTTTAATTTAATGCCTTATTGTTATTTATTTATTTCTATGTGCATTCTTTTTGGAAAATTGTTAATAAGGACAGAAATAAATTACTACTACAACATGCGTTTTGGATGCAATGCAGACTTTCCGTGCTCAGTACAGATACTCTACCTTAGGCTACTTACATTTTCATTTCTTTGGCTTTAATGGTTGTCTGTATCTCATTTTATTTCTTCATTTTCTTCTCTACCTTGTTTTAATTATCTAATTATTTACTACTGTATTTACTGTGTAATCCTGGGTCCTGCTTGTTGGTTTTATTTGCTTTTATTATTGTCAATAATATTGTCAATCAAACGGGACGTACTGTACGTTGTACTATACGAATAAAGCAAATTAACAAAGTTAATCATTTCTCCTACATTGTCAGCGTCGCTAAATAATAATAATAATAATAATAATAATGTAACTCGCCTCGGTACATTTCTGGCTAAACAGTGAAGTAGCTCCATGAAACCGAAAATCCTGAGTTTATCCACAAATGTCAACAAACGAATTGGTTAGCTGAGTAACCCACGTAGCGACATGAAACAGGGCCCTGATTTGGAGCGTCCTGGTAAACAAAACCAACAGAACTGCAAAAGCATCAAGATTACGGTTTTAAAACACTTACCCCTGTTGTTTGAAGACACTCTGAATTCAACTAAATTGCTCGTCTATCGTGATGTAGTTCATAAACAGTGGCGTATGATCCCAAACGTCCGTTAAAAGCTGTGTGAACAATAAAGCGATTCAGTTGGAGGTTCATCCCGTTCTTTTTCTTCTTCTTCTTTAAATGTAATTGCGGATTGTGCAAACGTATATAGGTGCATACCGCCACCTACTGTACCGGAGTGTGTAACATCTGGGCTTTACATACCCCAGATTACACAAAAGAAAGGGAAAATAAGAAAACCTATATTTTACGATCTTACGGAAGAGGATTAGGGCCACGTACTATTTTTTTTTTTTAGTTCTGACTTTAAAGTCAGAACTAAAAAAAAGAAGGTGGTCCTAAGATTATATAGGCTGGATTTGATTCCACTGTAAACACACTCCCTTCCATTGCTCTCTTCCCTTGAGTGAGTAGCTTTCAGATTAATTTTGTGACCTGCAACAAGTGAACTTAAGAGGTGCTCTGCAAAGGAGGATGGATAAGGAACAACGCATAGCAACCTCTGCTCTGTGCGCAAATATTTTATTCTGTAGGATGACTTCAGAAGGTTCATGAATGATTCATAGCTACCTTACCATAGCTTATCTTGAGTGATGCTTAAAATAAAATAAAAAAACACCAGCTGGACCTATTGAAAGCACTATCGCTGGTATTTGCGGCAGCTTTTGCGAGAAGAAACATAAAACGTAGGGCAAAGGATCTGACAAAGCTCAATTCTCAATCCACCTTCTATCCCTCAACATGCACTCAATTATTCATAAATCATTCATAATTCAAATATTCATAAATCATTCATGATTCAATTGTTCATAAATCTGTCCCTTATCTCACTCCCCAAACTAATTTCACCATTTCTGTATCTCTCATCTCCTGAACTTCCATCTCCATTCTAAAATCACAGCCTCTGTATCATACACTATGGCCCAACCAATTAAAACACTTTGCTGCAACCACTTCTCCACACTCACCGTTATATATATAATTGCACAATCAGTAAACTTCAAAAGCTAGCAATGATGCGATGTGCTTACGGTGACCACCTTTGTTCTTAGCCAACCGGCTAGAAAATACGCAAACGTGCTATAATTACTTGATTCACAAACAATACATTTGCTGTGCAGTGGGTAGCACTGTTGCTTCACCGCAAGAAGGTCTTAGGGCCTTTCTGTGTGGAGTTTGCATTTTCTGGAGTTTTCCCTGTGTCTGCAGCCCCGAGGGTTTCCTCTGGGTCCTCCGATTTCTTCCCACAGTCCAAAGATAAACAGGTCAGGTAAACTGGACAGTCTAAATTGCTCCTAAGTATGAGTGTGTGAGTGAATGGTGTGTGCCCAGCATCGGATTGGTGACCTGTCCAAGGTGTATTCCTGCCTCTCAGCCAATGCATGCTGGGATAGGCTCCAGCATCTCACATAACCCTGACCAGGAATAAGCAGGTGAGATAATGGATGGATGGATGGACAAACAACAAGTCTCATGTTGGATGATAAAATGGAATCCATTCAATGGTGGCCGCACTATGTCAGCAGAGTCACTTGGTCAGTTCTGACCAACGGCATTCTGAACCACTGGGGTGTAGATATAGGCAAGAGATTGGAGACAGGGCTCCATAGGCTTTCTGTTATAAAAAGGTATTGTAATATTTTATATTACATAATCACCATTGCTACTAAACCAAAATGGTTGGTTTTGTTTCAAACAGTTAAACATAATTAAATTAATTATCACAAAAAATGGTTGTTGAGGATGTTTTTGGTTGCCATAGAAGCTTCGATTTCCACATTGAATTAAATGGACAGTAAGCTCTCTTGCCCTGAGGAGAACTCAGAAATGAACACATCATACACATCATAAAGGCCTTGGTATGCGTACAGTCAAGTGTACAATTATTTAATACACATTTCATATACAACAGTAAAAAAAAACTGAAACAAAGACCCTCAACGGCTATCTCTGAAAAAATAAACTGTCTGAAGTCTACAATTTACAATTAAAGTGCATTTCACATAGTAAGCACACTTTCCACATGGGTTACTCACAACTAGTTTCTGATGGAATTTTCTGGTGTTGAAATGAACATAAAGAACCATTGAGCTCATGACTTCTCATATTTACGATTTTTCCAATGGGGTAAAATTATACAGCCTTTCAAGCATTTTTGGCAAAAATATAACAGATTTAAATGATGCAAGACTGACAAACCTTCCACTGAGTACATGCAAATGCCTTTTCATTTGTACGAATTGTCTGGTGTTTTAATGAAAAGATAAGAAGGGGTTTTTGAATAAATTTTCAGATGTTAATTTACATTGGATGAACACCAGAAACACTTCCTACACAAAACAGCCCAGATCACAAAGTAGGCTTCATAAAATACCTCCCACAAGAATCTCCCATCTGTACAAACTTTCCAACAGTCATTTAAATAGTTATTTAAAAAAGATTTTTTTCAAATTAAAAACTAAATGCATACGGCAGGCTTTTCACCTGCATGAATTTTCAGGTGCTTACATAAATGAGCTCTTTGAGAAAAACACTTCCCACACTGAATACACGTGTAGGGCTTTTCACCTGTATGGATTCTCTGGTGTGTAACTAACTGAGATCTTGCATTAAAACACTTCCCACACTGAGTACATTTATAGGGCTTTTCGCCTGTATGAATTCTCAAGTGGATATTTAAATTACATATAGCTGAAAAGGACTTCCCACACTGAGTACATGTGTATGGCTTTTCACCTGTATGGATTCTCTGGTGTATCTCTAAATAAGATTTTGTACTAAAACACTTGCCACATTGAATACATTTGTAGGGCTTTTCACCAGTATGAAGTCTCAGATGTCTAATTAAAGCTGGATTTTTTCCAAAACACTTTTTACACTGTGTACATTTGTATGGTTTTTCACCTGTATGAATTTTCAAATGGCTACTTAAATTAGACATTTGGGAAAAACACTTCCCACACTGAACACATTTGTAGGGCTTTTCACCTGTATGAATTCTCCGGTGGGAAATTAAATGACCTATTTGGGAAAAGCACTTCTTGCATTCAAAACATCTGTAGGGCTTTTCACCTGTATGAATTCTCAGGTGTGTATTTAAATCAGCTTTTGCATGAAAACGCTTCTCACACTGCATACACTTGTATGGCTTTTCACCTGTATTAATTTCACATTCATTCCTGTGAATTATCTTGTTTTGAAAGAAACCAGCTCCATTCATTGCAGAATTCATGAGATCACTCACTAAACTTTCATTGTATTCACACTTCATTTTATCAGACTTAAAATTAAAATCCTGCAAGTCACTGAAGTGTTCTGCCTTAAGATATCCTCCATCATCAGTCTCTGTTTTGATTTGGTCAGGATGCAGATGGGTTACATATCCCAGCTCTGCACTGTCTAGGCTCTCAGTCTTAAGATTCCCAGTGTAGGTGGAGCCCAGATCAGTTTCTGTTTTAATCAGTGATGTGTGTGTATGGTGTACATCACTGACCCTGCTGTGTGCTGTAACACACTCTGGCTCCAGTGTGTTGAGTCCTGCTGCAGCACACTCTGTCTCTGACTCTGCCATGTGGACAAACTCCAGTCCACTGAGTTCCTCTTCTTTCTGTCTGATCCTGTGCTGCTCAGTGAGCTCTGGTAGGATTGCCTCAGTGTCCTATCTCAGACAGACTCCTGCCTGCATCATACTGCTGCTCAAAGGTGTTCAGAACTGCAGCTCCTGGAGGGAAACAGGGGAAGGAATTTAGACCTAATCAAACAGGTCCTACTGCAGCAGCTGACACATACTTTACACTCTGCGGTCCTGCAGATGCTTGACCAGAATTCGGAACAATTCCGGAAAATCTAGTATGGGTAGCAACTCTTATGGTGTGTAGGAATGTAATAAGGAAGTACTGGAACTAATAAACCACAATAAATAAATGTGCCAAACAGTCAGTGTAAGAGCCTTGACTGGCTTGATGTCAAGGTGTTGTGCATTAACCAAGGAATCTTAGGATAATCAGACCTAGATGATAAATTTCTCACTGCATAAGTTACTCTCCAAAAAGAAATTCAAAATTCGAAACCAAAATCTTGGTAGTCGATATCAATACTAGGAATATTCTATGATTCTCCACACCTACTTTGATGCCATTCAAAGAAAGAAATCCTCCACTCCTTTAACAACTCATTCCAGTGTAAGATCACAACTATGTGATTAGAATGTTCTGAACTAGTAATTGAATGCAACAGTGTCCACATACTTCTGGCCATGTAGTCTATCCACAGTGGCCAAAATGAGAGGAAGCTTTCTGCTCTTTGCTGTCATGCACTGAAACGTCAAACTATATTATTTGTCAGTGCATGCGACAGCAGCTACAAAAGGAGCTGGCAGCAGGTCAAAGTTAAACATAAAAACATACCGCATTGCCTCTTTATTGAAATTCTGCATTTTTAACTAGGTAATGTGCAAGTTAGTGGGCTAACCTCATGGGGCATTTGGAAACACAATGAAAACATTAATTTATTAGTGATTAGCCCATGTAAATATTACCATTGTGAAACCCTCTTGCAATTGAAACCTTCCTTAATAGTGTTCGCCCTTGCACAACCAGGAAATCTGATTAACACAATGACATGCCTTTTGGATGCAATGTAGACTTTCCGTGCTCAGTACAGCAACTCTACCTTTAGGCTACTTATATTTTCATTTCTTTGGCTTTAATGGTTGTCTGTTTCTCATTTTATTTCTTCATGTTCTTCTCTACCTTGTTTTAATTTTCTAATTATTTACTACTGTATTTACTGTGTAATCCTGTGTCCTGCTTGTTGGATTCATTTTGCTTTTATTATTGTCTTCAAACGGGAAGCACTGTACGTTGTACTACATGAATAAAGCAAATTAACAAAGTTAATTATTACTCCTACATTTTCAGTGTCGCTAAATAATAATAATAATCATCATCATCATCATAATAATAATAATGTACCTCGCCTCCGTACATTTCTGGCTAAACAGTGAACTAGCTCCGTGAAACCGAAAATCCTGAGTTTATCCACAAATGTCAACAAACGAATTGGTTAGCTGAGTAACCCAAGTAGCGACATGAAACAGGACCCTGATTTGGAGCTTCCTGGTAAACAAAACCAACAGAACTACAAAAGCATCAAGATTATGGTTTTAAAACACTTACCCCTGTTGCTTGCAGACACTCTTAATTCAACTAAATTGTTCGTTTATCGTCATGTAGTTCATAAACAGTGGCAAATAATCCCAAACGCCTGTTATAAACCGCGTTAACCATAAAGCAATTGAGTTGGAGGTTCTATCGCTTCTTATTCTTCTTCTTCTCTAAAAATAATGGCGAATTTTCCAGTACGTGTATAGGTGCATACCACCACCTACTGCACCGGAGCGTGTAACATCAGGGATTTACATACTTCAGATTACGTAAAAGAAAGGAAAAGAAAAGAGAAAAACTAAATCATACGATCTAATCCTGTATCTTTATGGAAAATAAAGAGAGCCTTGCAGCACTCCCACATTTTCTATCCCATCCCTAAAATCCCTTCCAAATTCCATACCCGTATTAGCTCATATATCTTATCACGTAAAGTGTTCCTCTCTGAATTATATTTACTACACCTCATTATGACATGCTCGACAATTTCGGGAACATTACAAATATCACATTAATCTGAAATACACTTTGCCATTAAAAAAAGAGTTGAATTTAATCCAGCATGTCCAAATCTTAAACTTGAACAAACCACTTCCTCTCTTCTGCACTTCCCTTTGAAAGCCACCTTAATGGATTTCTGTATGCTTTAATTGTGTCTCCCTTTGATATCCATGTCCTACTTGTTCTGCCATGAATCCCTCAGTGCCATTCTTATTAACGATTTGGCCTCACCTTTTCCCAAGTGAACTTTCATTATTTCATCATCATTTAATTTCAACGCTCTCTAACTATTTCTGCTGTAGATACAGATAATCTATCATTAATTCTTTTGCATATGACTACATCAAACTCAGGTATGTACACTCCCGTTCCTACATGTCCACTCCCTGGATCTTAAGATCCATCAGTAAAGATTGACATATAGTTATAAAATTTCATCTTCACATAATCGTGAACCAAATATCCAATGTTATCCACATCCCTTTCAATCCATTCTCTCTTTTGCTCCACGGGTTGCAAGACTACATTGGGCATTGGTAATATCAATGGAGGAACAATACCCCACACAGTATTTGGCCCATATTCTAACCTATTTAAATCGTATTCTTTTTCTGTTGTATTAATATTCTAACCAAATCCTTTACCTTTAAATTGTGAATATTCCCAACAATCACACAGCACCTTTGTTGTAGGTTGTTCCTCTCCAGATCCCTTTAACTTAACCCAATATGCCAGTGATAACCATGGACGTCTTATAAATAATGGTAATTCATCAGCTTCCACCAGTAGTGCATTAGTAGCAGTTGTTTTAATTGCACCAATACTGAGTCTTAGAGCTCTGAACTGTATTCTGTCTAATTTTTTCCAAAACACTCTGAGCTGCTGCTCCATACACCATACACCCATAATCAATACATGATCATCTCCTGTCTGTTCTGGCCCCACGATGGTGGAATGACCTCCCTGTGGAGGTCAGAACAGCGGAGACACTGACCCATTTCAAACGACGACTGAAGACTCACCTCTTCAGGCTGCACCTCTCCCCATCCCTCCCTACCCCCCTGTAAATGACTGTAAGCTTAGGGTTGTAACTAGGCAGCTGTTTCGTAGGTGACTTAGGTGCATTAACTGTCTTAACTACTGCTTGTATTTTTTCCATAGACTGCGTTGTTGCCGTTCTCGTTGTTAGTGTTAATCAGTTAACCACCAGGGTCCAAGTTGAACTATGCGGTTGTTCCCTGCACTTGGACCGGTACTTCTCTCTAGGGGTTTCGTCATACTTCTTCCTGGTTATGGTTATACACTTTGTTGTATGTCGCTCTGGATAAGAGCGTCTGCCAAATGCCTGTAATGTAATGTAATGTAGTTCAGCTTTTTCCTTATTTGTAATTGCCAGATATTCTCCATCGATCAACACTGGGATTTTAACAGATTTTTTTTTTCCCAATCATCTTTTTAATCATTGACCAGTTGTTACCCAATTCTATTCTTCTGCTAATGGAGCAGCAGAATTGCCTCCATGCATTCTCCAGGGATGACTTAATAATTTTCCGTGCCATAGCTCTCTTCCTTTGATAATCTATCAGATTATATTGACTCAAATTATTTCTTAATATTCTGAATGCCTGATTTCTTTCTTTTATAGCATTTTTACATTCACCATTCCAACATGGAACCATTTTCTTTTTCCCATTCAGTGTGCTCTTAGGAATGCATATTGATGCAGCACTAATAATCATGGAAGTCACTGCTCCTGTACAGTTATCTACATCACCCTCTATAAATATTCTTTCAGTGTACTCAATACAACATTCTCTAAATTTTCCCAGTCAGCTTTAGGAAAACACCATCTTTCAATTACGTTACCTTCCTGAACATACATATCAAAATTCATAGAGCATAATATCGGAAAGTGATCACTCCCTATGTTAGATTCATTCTTTACATTCCATTCACATGAATTACTCAAATTTCCAGAGACTATGGTAAGATCTAGGCATGAAACTGAATTTCTTGTAACATCCACCCCTTCCATCTTTGAGACAAGTATATTTAAATCTAGATTAAAAACGCACCTCTATGCTCAGGCTTATAATCAGTTGTAGTCTGGAGACAGGGTGCGAGAAGCCTGTAGTCATAGAGCTTTGTAGGTGGCAATCCTTTCCTTACTGTCACTTGTCAATCAGCTGTGACCCGACTTTACATGGGCTGGCTCTTGATAGGCAGGTATGGTTGTTTATCCCTCATGACTGCATGGGCTCTCCATCCCTGTCCTAGTAGCTATGCAGCCATATACTACTCCTGGCGGGGTCCCCCGTATACATACTACTGCCACTTTACCCACTGACTGCTATATTGCAAATTCCCTAATCGCCGTTTCTACCCTCTTCCCCACGCCGCCGGCGGGGCTCTTGCCCCAACCCTTGAGAGTCGTCTGGTCTCCCGCTCCTCTGCGGTCCAGCCCCTCTTTCATCATTGCCTCCACCCTGCCCACATCTGTCACCACCTGCTGCTCCCCACCACCGCCACCCGGCCCCACCCATCATCTGAGCCACATCATAAACCTTATAAAACTGACTAACATTTTGGTCACCAGTCGGCACCCTGAGCCGACCAGAGGAAGATGGGTTTCCCCCTTGAGCCTGGTTCCTTCCAAGGTTTCTTCCCATCTGCCACAGGGAGTTTTTCCTTGCCACTGTTGCCTTAGGCTTGCTCCTGGGGGGGGGTTTAGGCCAGGGTTGTCTGTAAAGCGTATTGTGACAACTGCTGTAAAATACGCTATACAAACAAAATTTGATTGATTGATTGATTGATCTCTCCTCAATTAGTTTTTCAACTTCTCCATTTGTGTCAGTATGTTCACTGCCCCATAGAGTATTGCGAGCAATGAAATAAACCACTCCTATTCTAATGTGTCTAGACTTTTATATATATATATCCACCCTACGTGTTAGAGTATAGAGGACTCTCGCTTACGTATCCCAGCCTCGGCATAGCCAACAACGGGACAAACACAGGGTAAGACAAAGGGAGAAAAACAAATACACAGCAAACCAACAAACGGGTAGGAATACATACGACTAAACCACAGCGACATGCATGAACCAAGAACATAGACGAAATGGCTGGATTGCGTTCTCTCTTCCAGAGGTGACCAGTGGGTTTTTGAACTGGGGGAACCTTCCTCTGATTGGGTAAAGCAAGATGGGGACGAAGCAAGGAAATGATGATTGATGGGTTGAATTGCGAATGGCAGCAGGAGGAAGGCCCTAGACGAAAGAAAGGGGGGGGGGGGGAGAAGAGAGGTGAATGTGTCTCTCAGTCCCCCTGTCTGTGCTCCTGTGTGCTCAACGTGTCTCTCAGTCCCCCTGTCTGTGCTGCAGGGTGCTGAATGTGTCTCTCAGTCCCCCTGTCTGTGCTGCAGGGTGCTGAATGTGTCTCTCAGTCCCCCTGTCTGTGCTGCAGGGTGCTGAATGTGTATCTGTCCCCCTGTCTGTGCTGCAGGGTGCTGAATGTGTATCTGTCCCCCTGTCTGTGCTGCAGGGTGCTGAATGTGTCTCTCAGTCCCCCTGTCTGTGCTGCAGGGTGCAGAATGTGTATCTGTCCCCCTGTCCATGCTGCAGGGTGCTGAATGTGTCTCGTAGTCCCACTGTCTGTGCTCCAGAGTGCTGAATGTGTCTCTCAGTCCCCCTGTCTGTGCTCCAGGGTGCTGAATGTGTCTCTCAGTCCCCCTGTCTGTGCTGCAGGGTGCTGAATGTGTCTCTCAGTCCCCTGTCTGTGCTGCAGGGTGCTGAATGTGTCTCCCAGTCAACCCTGTCTGTGCTGCAGGGTGCTGAATGTGTCTCTGTCCCACTGTCTGCGGTGCAGGGTGCTGAATGAGTCTCTCAGTCCCCCTGTCTGTGCTGCAGGGTGCTGAATGTGTCTCCCAGTCCCCCTGTCTGTGCTGCAGGGTGCTGAATGTGTCTCTGTCCCACTGTCTGCGGTGCAGGGTGCTGAATGAGTCTCTCAGTCCCCCTGTCTGTGCTGCAGGGTGCTGAATGTGTCTCTCAGTCCCCCTGTCTGTGCTGCAGGGTGCTGAATGTGTCTCTCAGTCCCTCTATCTGTGCTGAAGGGTGTGTAACATACCATAACGTAACAGGAGGTTTGCCCTGAGGGTTTGACAGCCAACATTTGGTTTATTACTGCCAGCTTTTGGTTTATTACCGCCATCTACTGGTGTGGAGTGTGGTCCTCAGATTACATAGGCTGGATTCGATTCCACTGTAAACACACTCCCTTCCATTGCTCTCTTCCCTCGAGTGAGCAGCTTTCAGATTAATTTTGTGACCTGCAACAAGTGAACTTAAGAGGTGCTCTGCAAAGGAGGATAGACAAGGAACAACGCATAGCAACCTCTGCTCTGGGCCCAAATAATTGTTTTCGTAGGATGACTTCAGAAGGTTCATGAATGATTCATAGCAACTATTCAGAACTTACCTTGAGTGATGCTTTTATTAAAAAAAACACACCAGCTGGACCTATTGAAAGCACTATCGCTGATGTTTGCGGCAGCTTTTGCGAGAAGAAACATAAAACATGTAGGGTAAAGGATCTGACAATGCTCAATTCTCAATTCTTAATCCCCCTTCCATCCCTCAACATGCACCCAATTATTCATAAATCATTCACAATTCAATTATTCATAAATCTGTCCCTTATCTCACTCCCCAAATTATTTTCACCGTCTCTGTATCTCTCATCTCCAGAACTTCCATCTCCTGTCTAAAATCACAGCCTCTGTATCCTACACTATGGGGCCCTCCACAATTACACTAACACTTTGCTGCAACCACTTCTCCACACTCACCGTTATATATATAATTGCACAATCAGTAAACTTCAAAAGCTAGCAATGATGCGATGTGCTTACGGTGACCACCTTTGTTCTTAGCCAACCGGCTAGATAATACGCAAACGTGCTATAATTACTTGATTCACAAACAATACATTTGCTGTGCAGTGGGTAGCACTGTTGCTTCACCGCAAGAAGGTCTTAGGGCCTTTCTGTGTGGAGTTTGCATTTTCTGGAGTTTTCCCTGTGTCTGCATCCCTGGGGTTTCCTCTGGGTCCTCCGATTTCTTCCCACAGTCCAAAGATAAACAGGTCAGGTAAACTGGACAGTCTAAATTGCTCCTAAGTATGAGTGTGCGAGTGAATGGTGTGTGCCCAGCATCGGATTGGTGACCTGTCCAGGGTGTATTCCTGCCTCTCAGCCAATGCATGCTGGGATAGGCTCCAGCATCTCACATAACCCTGACCAGGATTAAGCAGGTGAGATAATGAATGGATGGATGGACAAACAACACGTCTCATGTTGGATGATAAAATGGAATCCATTCAATGGCGGCCGCACTATGTCAGAAGAGTCACTTGATCAGTTCTGACCAATGGCATTCTGAACCACTGGGGTGTAGATATAGACAAGAGATTGGAGACAGGGCTCCATAGGATTTCTGTCACAAAAGGGTATTGTAATATTTTATATTTCATTATCACCAAAGCTTCTGAACCAAAATGATTGGTTTTGTTTCAAACAGTTAAACATAATGAAATTTATTATCACAAAAAATGGTTGTTGAGGATGTTTTTGGTTGCCATAGCAGCTTTGATCTCCACGTTGAATTCAATGGGCAGTAAGCTCTCTTGCTCTCAGTATGGGCAGTAGAGGCTGTTTCCCGTTACTTCCGGGGGCTTCACTGCCTGGCCCCGCCCACCCTCTCCAGGTCCTTTTTAAACTCCACATTTGGAATGCCATTGTAGCAAATAATTATTCCGAGTGTATAATCTTTCCTGCCACAGCAGCTCTGTCTCTCGACCATGCATCATAAATAAAGCCTGCCTAGCTACTAAAACATAGCACTGAACTATCAACTATCTGGCCTACATTCTATGCTAGCTAGCAATTTAGGAATGGATTATTTTCAATGTTTTTTATAATTTACCTGTAAATAAACATTTGTAATAGATACGCATGTCCGTCTTGTATGCAGCCATTTTTTTGTTATCATAATTGCCTCTCACAATCATAAATTCGATCAGGATCAATGTATTGGTTCAAAAGGCAACAATCCAATCCAGTCGATACAATATGTAAAATTGATCTGTATCTTTACGAATCATAGCAAAACATTTATGTCAATAATCAGATGGTGGTTTGTTCTCTAGAAACACTGTCAACATCATTATGTTTCCAATTTGACGCAATCATCACTCATGCCGTTGCCATTTTCCCTTCTGTTAAACCTGTCAGTAAGTTCTAGCACTCTCACCCTCACTTTGGTCATATCTGTACATTGTAACAGAATTTTGTTAGCAGGATTATGACAAGATTGTTTTCTAATACATTAGATCGTTTTGGACAGTATCATAGCAACATTTATTATATTGTCAAATTACGTTGCCTCAAGAATCAAAATCGTTTTCTATCAGTGAAGCCCGGAGGTTCACACCCCTAGTTTCACCTGGATTTTCTGTTTTGAATGTTTTAGCCACCACACATACACCATTAATTACATGTTTGTCAACTTTTTATTTAGTTAAGATACCTATGACATTTTTTAAAGATGAAAAACTTCACATTCAGCCAAACTGAAAATGTTTAAAATAATTACAGCATTTCACACCTAATGACTCAAATTTCGTTCTTGCACAATTAGTGTTATGCATTATGAGCAACATTAATTAACTACATTTACACACAGGCCTAGAAA
This sequence comes from Anguilla rostrata, assembly GCF_018555375.3. Taxonomy (NCBI): domain Eukaryota; kingdom Metazoa; phylum Chordata; class Actinopteri; order Anguilliformes; family Anguillidae; genus Anguilla; species Anguilla rostrata. The sequence continues at coordinate 72,929,992 of NC_057934.1, forward strand.
GGAGAACCCAGAAATGAACACGTCATAAAGGCCTTGGTAAGTGTACAGTCAGTGCAAAATTATTTAATAAACATTTCATATACAACAGTAAATAAAACTGTGAAACAATGGCCCTCAACTGCTATCTCTGAAAAAAACATACTGTCTGAAGTCTACAATGTACAATTAAAGTGCATTTCACATAGTAAGCACACTTTACACATGGGTTACTCACAACTAGTTTCTGATGGAATTTTCTGGTGTTGAAATGAACATAAAGAACCACTGAGCTCATGACTTCTCACATTTACGATTTGTCCAATGGGGTAACATTATACAGCCTTTCAAGCATTTCGGGCAAAAATATAACAGATTTAAATGATGCAAGACAGACAAACCTTCCACTGAGTACATGTCAATGCCTTTTCATTTGTACGAATTGTGTGGAGTTTTAATGAAAAGATAAGAAGGGGTTGTTGAATAAATTTTCAGGTGTTATTTCACGTTGGATGAACACCTGAAATATCGGTACAAACTTTCCGGCAGTCATTTAAATTGTTATTTCAATTTAGATTTGTTTTTTTAATTAAAAACTAAATGCATAAGGAAGGCTTTTCGCCTGCATGAATTTTCATGTGGCCACATAAATGAGCTCTTTGAGAAAAGCATTTCCCACACTGAATGCACGTGTAGGGCTTTTCACCTGTATGAATTCTCAGGTGTCTAATTAAAGCTGAATTCGTTCCGAAACACTTCCCACACTGAGTACACTTTTCACTTGTATGACTTCTCTGATGTACATTTAAATGTTTTTTTGTGGAAAAGCACTTCTCACACCGAAAACAATTGTAGGGCTTATCACCTGTATGACTTCTCTGGTGGCGATTTAAATGACATGATCTGGAAAAGCACTTCTCACAACATGAACACTTGTATGGCTTTTCACCTGTATGAGTTCTCAGGTGGCTTCTTAAATTAGACATTTGGGAAAAACACTTCCCACAGTGTGTACATTTGTATGGTTTTTCGCCTGTATGAATTTTCAAGTGGCTACTTAAATTAGCCATTTGGGAAAAACACTTCCCACACTGAACACAATTGTAAGGCTTTTCACCTGTATGGATTCTCCGGTGGGAAATTAAATGACCTATTTGGGAAAAGCACTTCTTGCATTCAAAACATCTGTAGGGTTTTTCACCTGTATGAACTCTCAGGTGTGTTTTTAAATCAGCTTTTGCACGAAAACATTTCTTACACTGCATACATTTGTATGGCTTTTCACCTGTATTAATTTCACATTTATTCCTGTGAATTATCTTGTTTTGAAAGAAATCAGCTCCATTCATCGCAGAATTCATGAGATCACTCTCTAAACTTTCATTGTATTCACACTTCATTTTATCAGACTTAAAATTTAAATCCTGCAAGTCATTGATGTGTTCTGCCTTAAGGTATCCTCCATCATCAGTCTCTGTTTTGATTTGGTCAGGATGCAGATGGGTTACATATCCCAGCTCTGTACTGTCTAGGCTCTCTGTCTTAAGATCCCCAGTGTGGGTGGAGCCCAGATCAATTTCTTTTTTAATCAGTGGTGTGTGTGTGTGGTGTACATCACTGACCCCGCTGTGTGCTGTAACACACTCTGGCTCCAGTGTGTTGAGTCCTGGTGCAGCACACTCTGTCTCTGCCATGTGTACAGACTCCAGTCCACTGAGTTCTCCTTCTTTCTGTCTAATCCAGTGCTGCTCAGTGAGCTCTGGTAGTGTTGTCTCAGTGTCCTGTCTCAGACAGACTCCTGCCTGCATCAAACTGCTGCTCAAAGGTGTGCAGAAGTGCAGCTCCTGAAGGGAAACAGGAGAAGGGATTTAGCCTTAATCAAACAGGTCCTACTGCAGCGGCTGACACATTCTTTACACTCTGCCGTCCTTCAGATGCCTGACCAGAATTTGGAACAATTCTGGAAAATCTAGTATGGGTAGCAACTCTTATGGTGAATAGGAATGTAATAAGGAAGTACTGGAACTAATAAACCACAATAAGTAAATGTGCCAAATCGTCACTGCAGTCAGTGTAAGAGCCTTGATCGTCTTGATGTCAGGCTGTTGTGTATTAAAGGGGAATTGCACTTTATAACACTTCTGCTTCTCATGACTGATATTGTCCTTCTAATGAATGTGTTGCCCTTCATTTTTCGATTAGTTATTTCATTATGTTAATAATTTATGCTGTTTTGTTGATTTCCTTTACAAATGCAGGAAGTAGACCCAGGCATTTCAGTGTTGAACTCAAGGATGCATATCACTGCGCGACTTCTGATGTGGGCATACCTGCAGACATTAACATTAGGTTGGTCGTAGAAATCATAGACATATATACATATATGTGTCTATGGTAGAAATAGTGTTGTATGACTACTAGCTAGCGAAGCGGAAAATGTCTGAGGATGGAGGAGATTTTGTTTTTGATCATGGGATTGTTGTGCCCTATCGATTCGAGCCGGAATACACAGAAGAAGAGCTGGCTAATTTGCAGGCTGATCGAGCAAGAGCGAGTCAGGAGCGGGCCGAGATTTAGGAACCACAGGCTATTCCCAGGACAAACGGCAACTGGTTGTAGACATCCTATGTATCACAGACAGACACGATAGCATTAGCCAGCCCGCATAGTACCTACCTGTAGTGGTTCGACCAACGATGGGGAAACGGTGGGTACAGCTCCAGGCTTCAGTTGTCACCTTGGTAATCCGTGGCTTCAAAGTAGTCGCTGCATACCCTTAGTCCTTGTTTGCGAACTTCTTCGGCTGTTATGTTAGGGTGTCTGATTACATCCAGCCATGTCTGGCACAAAGTTTCATCGTGTGGAAAACTATGAAAATGTGCTTTCAAGGCAAGTTTAACGGGGGCATTTTAACAACCGGGTACAAATGCACCTCATTATTACACTGATATCGCATCAAACAAAAGAACGTTAGTTTGTTCGATTTCAACGCTAAGTTAACGGAATGTTTTGCTTCGCCTCTTCTCGGTTTTGCCGCGAAACGAAATTGAAGAAGAAATAACCGGAAACCATACTACTATGTGGAGTTCCGCTAAAAAAAGAAATAGATCTTTCTTTCTAACGTTAGACACTTAAAATGAAATAATTAATTTAAAAACGAAGGGCGACACATTCATCAGTCATGAGAAGCAGAAGTGCTATAAAGTGCAATTCCCCTTTAAGGGGAGGCACCACCCCTTAATAGGAAAAAATATTCCTTTACTCATATCAAAATGAAATTTTACCAGTTGAATAAAGACACAAATACATGGGTTTTTTGTATTATGACTTTTCTTTTTTTTAAATATGCAAATTAGCTATAAGCTCATTAAATATGTGCTAATTTGCATATAAGCATATTCTATCTATATATATATATATATATATATATTTTTTTTTTTTTTTTATTTAATCTTTATTTACCCAGGGTAGGTTCACAGAGCACGGATGCTCTTCTGCAGGAACGCCCTGCTTCACACTCATACATATTCACACCAGGGAGCTCAACAGATAAAATCTGACATGATTTTTTTTTTAATGTGATCAATAACTGAACAGCTAGGGCTGGTCAGAGGCTTTTGTCAAAATACAGTTTTAAAATAAATTCCTAAAACAATATGTATATGCTGAAAATTTTTTTTTTGACCTTTTACTGATAAAATACCACATAAAATGAAAATGACAGAACATATCAAAAAAGCCTGTGACACGCCCTAGCTATAACATTTAAGAAGTAGTTCTGTAAAATTATGCAGCTGTATCTATTGTTAAAGTTGAGATAAATTGAATACCCAAAGGGCAACATACAGTTTTGAGAAAATGGCAGTTAAAGGGACCTTTAAACGCTAGTAGCCAATGAAATCAAAGAGTTCTGCTTGTCTTTCATCCATCTTCACAGTGACAGCAAAGGAAATAGCCACATATGCTCATTCTAGCAGTACGGTCCAGGAAACAAGCTTTTTAACGATACATGATTCAACCAGGTCAGTTTTAATACTGCGGAGGCATTTAATCATAAAAGATGCTATCATAAGCTCATTTTATGCTTTGTGTACTTGACGATGGAGTTGTATTATCATCTAAAGTAACTATTTATAATGATAATTTACCTTTAGTTTGTTAATTTTATGAAACTACAGAAATATCAAAAAATAACAAAATTAACATACGGACCAAAATCATCGTTTTTGACGGTGGTGCCTCCCCTTAACCAAGGAATCTTAGGATAATCAGACCCAGATGGTAGATTTCTCACTGCCTAAGTTACTCTCCTAAAAGATTCAAAATTTGATACCAAAATCTTGGTAGTCAATATCAATACTAGGAATATTCAATGATTCTCCACACCTACTTTGATACCATTCAAAGAAAGAAATCCTCCACTCCTTTAACAACTTATTCCAGTGTAAGATCACAACTATGTGATTAGAATGTTCTGAACTAGTAATTGAAAGCAACAGAGTTCCATAACACCGACTTATACATTTTGGGGAAAAAACAAACATTTCAAAAATCCTACTCTTCAAAGGGTTTTTAAAAAGTATGTATGAATAAAAAAAATAAAACATTGGCATGTAGCCTTCATGTATTAAACAGTAAACTGTGAACAGCAGCTTTAGACTGGCTCCTTCCTGACCAACCATCATTTAAGTAGACAATATTGGGCTTGCATTCAGTAAAATATGTAGACAATAGTGTATGACTGAGCTCAACATTTCCCCTCAGACTTCTCAGCAGGTGATAAACCTACCAGTAGTAAGTGCTTGTGTGTTGTTAGCCTTCATTGACCACCAGATGAGGCCAGTACGTTAAGTGAAAGTTTTGGATGGTCAGTGCCGCAGAATATTTGTAACGCCCTGAATAAACGACAAAAGTCTCAGTAGAAGATGGGATTAAATATTTAAGAAGTTACATTTTTTGAATCATTATCGATTTCACTTAGCCACTGTCAATGAGGCTACCTCGCTGAAAGTTAACTCATAAACTCAAATATTGCTATATGCCTAAAAGGTACAATACATTTCATGGAACCCTATTCAGCATATTTACTGGATTTCCAGATGTTTCATAGATTAATTTAGTGAACAACCATAAGAGTCCTACAAGATGAGTGACACTATAGCACCGTTCTTAACTTATTTAGCTACATCTTTAACTCGCTGTAATTTCACTGACCAGTTCATAGAGACGTAACATTGGACCAGTACCAAGTTTTCCATCTCTAAAATGAATTCCACTCTCATGTGTGATTCAGTAGATACTGCTAAATGAGCAAACTGATATCTTGAGTTCCCTGCAATAGATTGGCGACCTGTCCACGATGTATTCCTGTCTCTCGCCCAATGCATGCTGGGACAGGCTCCAGTACCTCTCGCAACCCTGACCAGTAATAACCGGGTATAAAGAATAAATAATTACGTTTTGAGCTTGTAGATCAAATAATGGCAACACTGGAGGGCATATTTTTTCACCTCTAAAATAAAGAAAGCAATCCTCACAAGAGAAACAAACACATAACTACACTGCCAAAAGTATGTGGACAGCCTTTCTAATTAGAGGGTTCGGCTACTTCAGCAACACCCATTGCTAACAGGAGCATAAAATCAAGCATACATTCATCAAGTTCCATAGACAAACATTGACATTAAAATGGGTCGCACTACAGAGCTCAGTCACTTTCAACATGGCACTGTCATGTTGAATATACTATTGTGAAATATTACCATTGTGAAACCCTCTTGCAATTGAAACCTTCCTTAATAGTGTTCACCCTTGCACAACCAGGAAATCTGATTAACACAATGACATGCCTTTTGGATGCAATGAAGACTTTCCGTGCTCAGTACAGCAACTATAGCTTTAGGCTACTTATATTTTCATTTCTTTGGCTTTAATGGTTGTCTGGTTCTCATTTTATTTCTTTTCTTCTCTACCGTTTTAATTTTCTAATCATTTACTACTGTATTTACTGTGTAATCCTATGTCCTGCTTGTTGGTTTTATTTTGCTTTTATTATTGTCTTCAAACGGGAAGCACTGTACGTTGTAATATATGAATAATGCAAATTAACTAACAAAGTTAATTATTACTCCTATATTATCAGCGTCGCTAAATAATAATAATAATAATAATAATAATAATAATGTACCTCGCCTCGGTACATTTCTGTCTAAACAGTGAACTATTTCCGTGAAACCGAAAATAGTGAGTTTATCCACAAATGTCAACAAACGAATTGGTTAGCTTAGGAACCCACGTCGCGACATGAAACAGGACCCTGATTTGGAGCTTCCTGGTAAGCAAAACCAACACAACTGCAAAAGCATCAATATTATGGTTTTAAAACACTTACCCCTATTGTTTGCAGACACTCTTAATACAACTAAATTGTTCGTTTATTGTCATGTAGTTCATAAACAGCGGCAAATGATCCCAAACCCCTGCTAAAAGCTGTGTGAACCATGAAGCGATTGAGTTGGACGTTCTTCTTCTGCTTGTTCTTCTTCTCTAAAATCAATGGTGGAAATAAAACGGACGTGTATAGGTGCATACCGCCACCTCCTGTACCGGAGTGTATATCATCAGGTATTTACATTCTTCAGATTACGTAAAAGGAAAGAAAAGAAAAGAGAAAAAAAAAACGATATTTTATGATCTAATCCAGCATCTTTATGGAAAATAGAGTCTTGCAGCACTCCCACATTTTCTGTCCCATCCCTAAAATCCCTTCCAAATTCCATTTCAATCCTAGCTCATATATCTTATCACGTAAAGTGTCCCTCTCTGAATTATACTTAGTATACCTCATTATGACATGCTCAACATTTTCTGGAACATTACAAATATCACATTTATCTGAAATACACTTTGCCATTAAATAAAGAGTTGAATTTAATCAAGCATGCCCAAATCTTAAACTTGAACAAACCACTTCCTCTCTTCTGCACTTCCCTTTGAAAGCCTTCACTTTAATTGATTTCTGTATACTGCAATAGTGTCTCCCTTTGATATCTATGTCCCACTTCTTCTGCCACGAATCCCTCACTGCCTGTCTTATTGACGATTTGGCCTCACGTTTTCCAAAGGGAATTTTCATTATTTCATCGCCATTTAATTTCAACGCTCTCTTTGCAATCTCATCTGCCCTCATTTCTCTCCACACCAACATGAGCAGGAACGCAACAAAATTGTACATTAATCCCAAGTCTTCGTATTCTCAGAATGATAAATATTTCCGTCAATAAATCACCTGTTATTGTTTCTTTTGAATTCAAACTCTTAAGTGCTGCAGTAGAGTCTGAACATACATATCAAAATTCATAGAGCATAATATCGGAAAGTGATCACTCACTATGTTACACATATATACATATACACATTTAAAATGCACATTAATATTACATAAAACATTACAATGTTTCCCTCTACCCCTTAGCACCGTGTTATGTATTTTAGGATTGTAACGGTTTAGTTTTTCATATTCTAGGTTAGGATAAGTTCACTAACATGTACCACTGTTTTGAAGTTGCAGTCTCGAATCTGTTAAGGTTGCACAGCATGTTCTAGCACGGTTTCTCAGTGCTTCGTTGGATGCATTTGTGGTTCGGTTACAATTAAATCGGCCTGAGTTCGGGCGACTGTCAAATTAACTAATTACAGAGCGCGGCATTTTTTTGGTCACATACATGTAAGCATGTCCTTAAGACTAAAGGATTGATGAAACAGCCATTGAGGCACATGCATGCAAGTCCGCTGGCTATACCTCATAACACAAGACCTAGCTCCACATTAAATTACAGTTCAAAAGGTTTTTCTTTGCCTCCCGTGATTGTGTGGGTGGCTCTTAAAAGAGCCTTTGGTTCAATATCTGTGGCACGTCGGTTTACTTTGAGCTGGTATACTTTGTGACGGCCTTGGTGCCCTCAGATACTGCGTGTTTGGCCAGCTCTCCTGGCAACAGAAGGCGCACAGCGGTCTGAATCTCCCTTGAAGTGATGGTAGAACGCTTGTTGTAATGAGCCAAACGGGAAGACTCGCCAGCAATGCGCTCGAAAATATCATTAACAAAGGAGTTCATGATGCCCATAGCCTTTGATGAAATGCCAGTATCAGGATGCACTTGCTTCAAGACCTTGTACACGTAGATAGCGTAGCTCTCCTTCCTGGACTTTCTGCGCTTCTTTCCTCCCTTTCCAGCGGTCTTGGTGACGGCTTTCTTAGAGCCCTTTTTGGGCGCGGTTTTTGCTGGATCAGGCATTCTTGTAAACTCAGGAAAACAAGTAATTCTAGCGCCCCCGTGCTTCTTCTATATAAACGGTCCGTATGTAAATTTTTAGCCTCTTTTTAAATAGATGACGCTAGACCGATTCTCATTGGAGATCGCTAGTACGCCGGCTTTGGTTGGCTGATTATTCAAACTCTATTGGCTGAATTTCGCGGGCCTCAAAGGCATTCGGCAACTTTTTCAAAACAAAGGATTTTTTTTTTTTTTTTTACGTCTCCCGCAATTTTTCTCGTAATCGCACAGAGAACTGGAATTCCTTGAGTAACTCCGTGGCAATCGGATATATATTGTAACCTAAGTCCTTTATATCTCCATTTTAACTGAAATCATTTTCTTTCAAACTTTGAAAAAAAAAAAATAATAAAAGCGTAAACACGTTTGCAATTTGGCATTCGTGCCGCCGAAACAATACATTTATGCCTCTACAAAAATGGAAGCTTTCTCTCAACGTTAAAGGTACCTCGTAGAAAACAACTTAAAGCCCAATTCTTCCCGTTTCATTTCATTCAACTAGTAGACAAAAAAGAAATTACTGAAGCCTGGCGTCAACGAAAAGAAGTTGGCAAATTATAGAGTTTTAAAAAATCAGCCAACTAAAGCTGGTGTACTAGCGGTCTCCAATGAGAATCGGTTTAACGTCATCTATTTAAAAAGAGGCCAAAAATTTGCATACAGACCGTTTATATGGAAGAAGCACGGGTAAGCCAGCATTACTTGTATTCCTGTGTTTGCAAGAATGCCTGATCCAGCAAAAACCGCGCCCAAAAAAGGCTCTAAGAAAGCCGTCACCAAGACCGCTGGAAAGGGAGGAAAGAAGCGCAGAAAGTCCAGGAAGGAGAGCTACGCTATCTACGTGTACAAGGTCTTGAAGCAAGTGCATCCTGATACTGGCATTTCATCAAAGGCCATGGGCATCATGAACTCCTTTGTTAATGATATTTTCGAGCGCATTGCTGGCGAGTCTTCCCGTTTGGCTCATTACAACAAGCGTTCTACCATCACTTCAAGGGAGATTCAGACCGCTGTGCGCCTTCTGTTGCCAGGAGAGCTGGCCAAACACGCAGTATCTGAGGGCACCAAGGCCGTCACAAAGTATACCAGCTCAAAGTAAACCGACGTGCCACAAATATTGAACCAAAGGCTCTTTTAAGAGCCACCCACACAATCACGGGAGGCAAAGAAAAACCTTTTGAACTGTAATTTAATGTGGAGCTAGGTCTTGTGTTATGAGGTATAGCCAGCGGACTTGCATGCATGTGCCTCAATGGCTGTTTCATCAATCCTTTAGTCTTAAGGACATGCTTACATGCATGTGACCAAAAACATATTACAGGCATTTGGCAGACGCTCTTATCCAGAGCGACGTACAACAAAGTGTATAACCATAACCAAGAACAATTGTGTCGAAAACCCTAGAGAGAAGTACCGTTAAAAACCAGTAAGGCCGCGCGACTGTCATTGTAGAATTAGATGATTTGCTCTCCTAATGACACTATAAAACCTTTGTAATTATAATAGAATATAATAATTCTATAGTCATAGAATTTTACTGAGAACCTCCAGATGACAAGTACTGTATTTTTTTTTTGGTAATGTTCTGTGGCAAACGGGTTATATTTAGGTGATCAAACAACTCATGAACATGAGTGAGGTAGCACATCCAAAAATAATTAAAAAATACAGATTCCTTACTTTTTACTATTTATTTTTAGGCACACATTAAAAGGATACTGACGTGTTTTGGCATTACAGCCTTCATCAGAGCAGAAAGGGTTATATTTAGGATTTGTAAACTGAGACCTACAGGTGAAAACAGTGAATGAATTAAATGCTGAAAGTGGTGATTGAAACGTACTCACCGGCGTGAAGACTGCAAAAAGAAACGGCTGTATTAAATCAACATTTGTTTTTAAATTTTAAAGTGACAAGTATGACAGCATTCCTTCACGAATCAGTCTGGTGAGTTAACTGAAGCGATAGCTGAACTCACCATGCCACGACTTATTGGTGTGATTTTATAGACAAATACAAGAACTAAAAGAATGACTGAAAGAAAGGGCTTTGTGAATATGGTGATCTCTCTGTACTTGAGTGTGAAAATGTGGTATGGCATTTAAATTCCAAATACATTTCAGATGAACTTAGAGGTATGGCATGGTTAGTTACATTAAATAGGCCTCCTGTGAGACATGGTAAAATTAAGCTGTTTTGTTAAAACCACTGACTGTTCCTTTTTTTCCGAGTGTACAGAGCAAGAAACAATAAATCATTTATTACTGGAATGCAAAATATAAAAATAAATTTGGGAATAAATGACAACAATTGGTTTAAGTATTAATATGAATGGTTGTACCACAGAAAACACACATAAACACAAAATTTTTTATTGGATGTTAATATGCATTGTAAAAATGAAAATGGGAAAACTATTTGTATTGACAATATTTTTATTTCAAGTGTGTTGGCCTTTAAACAAATAATATCAGAGCTATAAAGGAAAAGGATGCCCGTTAGGAAAACAAGACTATTTAAACTGTGGACACTTAAAACTTCGACATTGGATGTAATTTGGAAAGAAAATGCAATGTAACCTAACGATGCGCAAATGTAATATGATCTGACATGACATCTACATGTAGAATGTATTTAAATATATTGTACTGTATTATCTTTAAAAAAAAATTAAAAAAGAGAACAATTCTTGCTTTTCATTGCCAGTCAAAGTTGAAGAAATGTCGACTGAATCACAGCCAAGTCAAATAGAAAATAATCCTGCGTTGTGTTCTAATCTCTTACAGTACAAAATCAAAATGATGGAACGATAATACATGCTTTCAATAACCTGAAATAATTGGTTGGAAAGACATCCTACAGTACCAACTCGAACTTTAGCCTTAGAATTTAAGTTCATGATTTCTGCAAGGACTGATTTTTGTCATGTTTTACTCTCCAAACAATAATCTTTTAGATTATATTGCTTCCGTTTTCACCATTTAAATCATTTAAAATATTTTTTCCCCAAAGGCGTTCAATTTCTTCTAATTTTATGGATGCGAGGGCAGATTCTCCACAAGACTGAAAATATGATCACCCGAAGGAATATCAAGCGTCCGAAGAGCGTATGTATAGTTACTACATGGCCATGTCCAGAAGAAGGACAAATTTACCTGAAAATGCGGACCTATTTATATAAGACTTTATTAATGACGACAGAGAAAACACATTGGTCTCGATATAATAGGCTAAATAATGTTACCGAACGTTGATGTGTAACGGCGATGAAATCTCAGCAAAGATTTGCGTTGTGCTTTACTGCCGCAACTACAAGTCGTACTTTAAAGCCTCACTTGGGTATTTCATGAGTCTTTTTGGCTTTCCTGTTTTCACACGGGTCTTTTGTGCATAATTAACGAACAAATTTAAAGTGTGTGATATGTTTGATAGTTTTAAAAGGCGAATCGTGTGGGAGAAGCACCTTTAACAGGTACTCGTCCATGACCGATGTCGATGTTTTGGACAGGCTGGAGAAAATACGGCAATACTGTTCAGGGCACAGAAGTTAATTTGTTGGCAGAAGGGCTTTTGTTGAAGTTTACCGGGGCTTTTCGCTTGTAAAATACTTGCATAGTGATCTATTTGATCAATATTGGTAAAGAGAAAACACAAGCGAGCCGAGTTTTCAGAAGCAGAGACGCTGCGCTGGGTATGTTGAGTCTATACGGTCCTCATGTAACATTTAAGTCCAGCCCCCTGTGACACGCACAGCCAAAACGGAACTGTATTACAGATAGCGAGTGTGTAAGGAAAGCGTCTGACGAAAGAGAAATGGCGGAAGTTGCTCCAGCTCCAGCCGCTGCCGCTCCGGCAAAGGCTCCTAAGAAGAAAGCAGCAAGCAAGCCCAAAAATGCAGGGCCCAGCGTTGGACAGTTGATCGTGAAAGTTATTTCTGCCTCCAAGGAGAGGAGCGGAGTGTCTCTGGCCGCATTGAAGAAAGGTCTGGTCGCCAATGGCTACGATGTGGAGAAAAACAACTCACGCGTAAAGCTAGCTGTTAGAAGCCTGGTGACCAAGGGGACTTTGCTTCAGACTAAGGGAGTCGGCGCCTCTGGCTCATTTAAGCTCAACAAAAAACAGGAGAGTGTAAAGAAGCCCGCTAAGAAAGCAGCTCCTAAAGCTAAGAAGCCCGCTGCGGTCAAAAAGGTAGCGCCGAAGAAGCCTGCCGCCAAGAAGTCACCGAAGAAGAAGCCCGCTGCAGCTAAGGCGAAGAAGAGCCCAAAGAAGCCCAAGAAGCCGACAACAGCGGCGAAGAAGCCAGCCAAGAGTCCGAAGAAAACCAAGAAGCCGGCAGCAGCAGCTAAGAAGGCGACCAAGAGTCCTAAGAAAGCGAAGGCGGCCAAGCCAAAAGTTGCCAAACCTAAGACCACCAAAGCCAAGAAAGCGGCTCCCAAGAAGAAGTGAACGCCTATACGTAACATCACCAAGCGCCAAAGGCTCTTTTAAGAGCCATCCACAGCTTCTTGAAAGTGCAAGTTTCATTATTTCGTTCTTGTATGCCTGTTGACAAGCTCTTCCATGTGCATAGTTGCGGATATATATATGATTGAACGCAAAGGGAAAGCTTGTCAGCCGTCTCTGTGTGTGTATGTATCTGGAGGCATGCACAAACTCATTCAGGCACCACTACAATCAGGCGCACACGTAGACTATACTGGTATTCTGTGTTCAAACAAGCTGGCTGGCTTCTGCTCCCTCTAAACTCTATGGTTCATAGGTGATTGTTATAGATGAACGAATTTCAATATACCGGTTTAAGTTACTTGATATTGAGCGCAATCCCTATCACTATGGAGGAGAATAAAATCGACAGAAAAGAAAGAAAAATAGAGTCAAAGTAAAAACGGGTTTAATGTGGAAATAAACGGAGGAATTCACGTGAAATTCTTAAACATTTTTTGGACCCATCATATACATTTAGGCTGTAAAATTGTTATACAATAGATATACAATACCAGACTCAATTCCAGTAATTCAGATGGTTTCTGAATAAACTAAGGGGAGGAAATGCATACGGCTTATATAATGTGCTTTGGCCATTGATGTATATATAGAAGTAACGCGAGACTTATGTGTTCGTCTTATATGTTGATTTGCTTGATTGTTTCTTGAATTCGTGTATTTAAATTTTATAAGGCCTGAAATTTCAATTAAGCGCTATTTACGAAATACCGCTGAGACTCAGTTCAGTACTGTGCTGTGAGCGCCATGTAAAAATTGTCCTCCTATTTGATTGGACAAAATCCCACCAACGCTGCAGCCAATGGGTGAATAGGGTGTTGCTATAAGAGAGACACTCCGCTAGTTCGTGTTATTCTTTCTTCTCTTAGAACAAGGTTGAAAATGAGTGGGCGAGGTAAAACCGGCGGGAAGGCAAGAGCGAAGGCTAAGACCCGTTCATCGAGGGCAGGACTGCAGTTTCCTGTAGGTCGCGTTCACCGATTGCTGCGTAAAGGAAACTATGCCGAGCGTGTTGGTGCCGGTGCTCCAGTTTATCTGGCTGCTGTGCTCGAGTATCTGACTGCTGAAATTCTGGAGCTGGCTGGTAACGCGGCCCGCGACAACAAGAAAACTCGCATCATTCCCAGACATCTGCAGCTGGCAGTGCGTAACGACGAAGAGCTGAACAAACTGCTTGGAGGCGTCACTATCGCCCAGGGCGGAGTATTGCCCAACATCCAAGCTGTTCTGCTCCCCAAGAAAACTGAGAAAGCGGTCAAGGCGAAGTAATTTTTGCGGCGCTTTAAGGACCATTCACCCAAAGGCTCTTTTAAGAGCCACCTACACTTGTATGAAGAGCGCAAAGCTTCCGTTGTAACTTATTCACAACTGTATGATAGTTGAATAGGTTTCTGCCGTACAGTGCCGCTACGTCATTCGTATGTAATTTAAAAATTGTTCAGTCGTTTTTGGGTTCTGGGGACCATTGTGTGCTGGTTGCCCAAAACGCACGTGTGACCAGAACTTCCGCAAGATTTGACGAACATTCTAATGACAAAAAGGGAAACTGGTTGTGTATTAGCATCACTGTAATTAAATTGCGGAAACCAGATGTAAAATGACAATGGGAAATGTCTTCATTAAAAGGGTTACTGTTATCAAATTGTAACGGCCTTGTAAAGGAAACTAACTCTGGACCTACTGAGTTGGAATGGGCTGAAATCGATGTACAGCTTTTGTGATTTCTAGAAGAGTTTTTAAAAAAATGTAATTTGTTTTAGTATGTACGTCCTTTGTTGAAGTATTGTGAAATGTTTTATATAATCAATAAAGCTCTTTAAAGAACCCCAAACGATTGGGGTTACCAGAACGTTCCACAAGCTGGTGATTGAATTTTCGCATTTCGCATTTTGAGGGATTACTTTGATGGAGGCACTGTTGGAAGCCACAACCACGAAGAATAAAAGTCCCATATACGAAGCGTTTAACTGATCAAATTAACCACTGAGGTGAATCGGTCTCCTAATCTGTCGCATGGCCACTAGAACTAACCGTTTGGTGATGAATACAAAACAAACCGCTTTCAGAAGGCTTTAGTTGGACTTGAAATCAAAGCTTTGTATAGAATAAATCTTATTCCATTATCTAACCATATTAATGTCGCACGTCACATTGTGAAATGTGCTACGTAATGTAATACATATGCCCTGGGAGAATTATTAATTATTTATTAATAAAATCTTTCTGATGTTTTACTCATTAGCAATATTGCTGTATGCGACGTTGGAGTAAATCAAGGCGGTAAGAGAAAAGTTTGAATTTTTGGCGGCAGAGGAAACGGAAGAAACGATCCAATAGCCTCGGTGAATGACGGCCAATGAGGATCCGTAAAAACCTATCCAATCAGCTGCTCGCTGGTATGCTTTAAATGTGTGTCGGCCGCATAGCGGCACATTCCGAAAACCAAGTCTCAAGTAAGACGCGATGGCCAGAACGAAGCAGACCGCACGTAAGTCTACTGGAGGGAAAGCCCCCAGAAAACAGCTCGCCACGAAGGCGGCGCGTAAGAGCGCGCCTGCAACAGGCGGCGTGAAGAAGCCTCACCGCTACAGGCCTGGTACTGTAGCTCTGCGAGAAATCCGCCGTTATCAGAAGTCTACTGAGCTGCTGATCCGTAAACTGCCCTTCCAGCGCCTTGTGAGGGAGATCGCTCAGGATTTCAAGACCGATCTTCGCTTCCAAAGCTCAGCAGTCATGGCTCTGCAGGAGGCTAGCGAGGCCTATCTGGTTGGTCTGTTCGAGGACACCAATCTGTGCGCAATTCACGCAAAGCGAGTGACGATCATGCCCAAGGATATCCAACTCGCCCGCCGCATCCGGGGAGAGCGCGCTTAAGACCGTTTGCCAGCACACAATCCAAACCACAAAGGCTCTTTTAAGAGCCACTTCAATTCTTGTCAGAGCAACTCTCCATATAGTTTCTGCGTGTGCTTCTCTAATTTATGTTTTTAGATCGCTGATTCCTTCGAGTATTTAATGCTCCAGTGCAGCTCGTGAAGTAACTGGTGTGAATAAGGCTTGGTATTCTCTCCTCTCAGTGAGTGACCCGCGTGGCTCTCTCCAAAAGCGTCTTTTTGTTGCCTGCATTCACTTTACCAATTAAAAGCAAGTCTACAGTCCCTCATCAGAAATAAATATACCAGGAACAAACTTTGATAGATACAGTCAAACTCCATCAACCATTTCCCTTTTGAGTGAAAGGAATATCCATGAAGTTAGTTTAAGCAATCAACTACAACATTCTTGTAACTGACATAATTAAAACTAATAATTAAACATAATTTAAAAAAATGTCTCACTTTCACCCAGTTTGGTATTTTTGTGGGCTGAAATACTTACTGCGCTGCCATAAATGCGTCTAAGTCAGTATTCGGTACGTTTGGGTTATTTGAAGGGGTAGTAACCCAAATAATAATGGATCTAAAAAGTTGAATTTTGCATTCAGTGTTGATTGTAACATGTTATCCACGTGAAAATACATTAATGTTAAAAAATGAATCAAATATATCAGTTGGGGAAATCTTTTTTAAATAACTAGTTTCTATAAAATTTATTTTAATCTGTTTTGGAACATTTCATTTGGACAGATTTACACAATTTGGAGCTTAATTGTATTTTAAAATACGGTTTAATAATACGTTCATAACACTTACAGATACGCCTTGGCGGGGCGGCCTGCCCCACACCTATATTCACTTAACCACTCTAAATGAAGTATGACCTAATCTTGGTCCACCCAGACTACTAGAATGACCACTATGAGATGCTAGTGTTCAGTCCTAGCTGTGTGATATTAATTTGTATCAACTCTAGTTTTGATAATCTTTGAAGCAGACGATATGGTCTCTTGGTCTTTTTTTTTATTTAAACGACTAGTTCGGTGCGCTAGAAGTCCCTATGCTCTAATACTCGGAAGTCTTGGAGTGCTGGAGGCGGGCTTTAACTACAGCCGCCATTTCGTTACTACGAGGCTTCAATCAGGTCGTCTTTGTGCAGATATATGCGTGCTATTATGCAGCTGGAGTTCAGAATTTCTCACGAAGAATTTGTGTCCTGTTTTTTTGAAGAAAATGAGTGGTCGAGGAAAAGGCGGGAAAGGTCTCGGGAAAGGAGGCGCTAAGCGTCATCGCAAAGTTCTCCGTGACAACATCCAAGGTATTACTAAGCCAGCGATTCGTCGTTTGGCTCGCCGTGGTGGAGTCAAGCGTATCTCAGGTCTCATCTACGAAGAGACCCGAGGAGTGCTTAAGGTGTTTCTGGAGAACGTCATTCGTGATGCCGTCACCTACACTGAGCACGCCAAGAGGAAGACCGTCACCGCTATGGATGTGGTTTACGCTCTGAAGCGTCAGGGTCGCACTCTGTACGGCTTCGGTGGGTAAATCTGTCATTTGGAAATCCGTTTTGCATCTACCCAAAGGCTCTTTTAAGAGCCGCCCATATTTTCTGTTAAAAGCAGCCATTCCTCGTTAATGTCAAGCGTAATCTTTTATTAAGAACCGTCATGTTGACCTTGCAAGGGCAGTGACCATTACTTGAGCCGTATGCTGCGAAATGAAAGGTTCTATGCGCAGGGAGGGAATTCACTAACATACTTTTTCTTCAAGTTTTGCTAATTTGACGACTGCGATTTTAAACCGCACCGGTCTCTCCCCCGAAGACCAACGCGTAACCGGTAACCTCGTTAATTTGAACAATAAAAGCTACCTTTCGCTGTTCTGTATTCCGGTTTTATGATGTAAAAAATGTGAGCGGAGTTCATTTACAAGCTGCGATGGAACACTATCTTTCCCAAAATGTGAGCCGTCTGGAAATTTAACACCGTGTGAAGTGGACGTTAAAGGTCTTCTTTTTCAACCTCATTTTCGTAATTTTCATTAATTCTACCGGTTCTGATAGTATTATGCAACTGCTTAAGTGTCAAGTTTTGGCTTTTTAGATTTTTTTTTTCCCTCTATGCCAGTAGCTTCACCACGGTGTCTATGGGGCCTTATCAGGATAGGCTACAAGGTCAATAATAGCCGCGTTTCCACCAAAAGTACCCGAAACTTTTAGCCCCTACTTTTCAAGGAACTAAAGGTTCCTTCAGCCCATTGTTGTCTGCGTTTCCACCGCGGTCTACAGTCCCGCGAAGATTAGGCAAATTAGACCACTGACGTATGAAAAAGCGACGTTGTCGTCGGTCCATCTGTCCTATGATTTCTTCTGTAACCCCATACTACCACCGAAGTAGCCTACATTATTTTCTAATAACCGGGACGGCCCAGAGGGGTTTATTCCACTTGTATACAACGGGTTACCAACAATGACTATATATGGTTACTTTTGTATTTATTGATTTTTATTGATTTAATCACCTGAAATTGAAATATTCTACCAGTAGCATAGCCTAACAAGTAGGCTATCTCAAAATAAGAGAAATTAATCTCATAGCCTACACCAAAAAACTGTTAACCCCGTTAATTGCAAACAATTTGAAAATCACTTTATTATTATTATTATTATTATTAATAATTACATTTATATAGCACTTTTCCATAAGCTCAAAGTGCTTTACAGTGACGGGGAACTCACCTCACCCACCACCAATGTGTAGCACCCACCTGGGTGATGCACAGCAGCCAATTTGCACCAGAACGCTCACCACACATTAAATGGACTGCATTTATATAGTGCTTTTATCCAAAGTGCTTTACAATTGATGCCTCGCATTCACCAGAGCAATTAGGGGTTAGGTGTCTTTCTCAGGGACACTTCCACATGCCCAGGGTGGGGGATCAAACCAGCAACCCTCAGACTGCCAGACAACCGCTCTTACCTCCTGAGCTATGTTGCCCCTCATAGCACATTAGCGAAGGTGGAGAGGGAGAGAACATTTATTTAGCCAATTACGTCTGGGGATGATTTTTAGTGGCAAGTTCTTGCGAGAGCCAGATCTGGGATTTGGCCAGGACACCGGGGAACCCCCTACTCTTAGCGATAAGTGTCATGGGATCTTTAATGACCACAGAGAGTCAGGACCTTGGTTTAACGCCTCATCCGAAAAACGGCATCTCCTACAGCACAGTGTCCCCGTCACTGCACTGGGGCATTGGGGTTTATTTGTACCAGAGGGAAGATTGCCCCCTGCTGGCCCACCCAACACCACTTCCAGCAGCAACTCAGTATTCCCTGGTGGTCTCGCATCCAAGTACTAACCAAGCCCACACCTGCTTAGCTTCAGCCATTTGGCAGGAGCAGAGTGCATGGAGGTATGGCTGCTGGCTTAATGAATAATTTATGTTAGGGATATGACACAGTCGATGTAGGCCTTTACAAAATAGAATATTTTGCCATAGGCTGCATATTTTTAAGTGATGTATATGTGGCTGCATATGCTTATATGCCAGTCAGAATATGGTCTAATAACAATTCTCCGACTCAGCCAAATTTACTATGCTGCACCGCAAGTCCACGCTGACATGAAAACTTCATGAGTTGAGACTTGAGCGGAGGCTACGATCAAATCTCAGGTCACGTCCAAATTGATAAATGCCGAGCTTTGCGTGGAAATGACTGTACGCCCAGTTTTCTGTCGTACGTTCATTTCATGAATGAGGGCCAATGTGTATTGCCTTTAATATGGATTACCTTTATAAGATAATGTTGAGAATGCAAACCCTGAACATGATGCATTAACTAATTATTCATAAGACTGTTATGAGGATATTGTCTATCCTTAACACTTTGATGGCCAACTATATTTATTTGTATCAGAATACACAGATGAAGAGCAAAATTAATTTTTGTGCACACACAATAGTGTAGCTCACGGTCAATTCTGCAATCATTTTTAATTTCAACAAATAAGTTTCCACATTCACATTCATTTTCACTTCCCAATAATCAGGTACAGATAAACTGGACTTGCTTGAAGGTACATTAGCCGTGTTTCCACTGTAGGAACTTTACCCCGGAACTAGGAACCTATTGAGGAACTCAGTGCGTTTCGACCGCAGGAACTAGAGTCTAAATTAAGTTCCGGGGACTTTATTTTACCCCCAAAAAAGTCCCTGCTCGGGGGGTAATACTTTCCAAAAGTACCGGAACCTTTGGGGTGGGGCGCAAGCGCTGAAAATTTCTGATTGGTCGCCTACTTGCAGTGTTTTATTTCAACTGCCATTTTTAAAAATCTGCAGCCGCAAATAGATTTATTCTCATAACTTGAAATCAAACTTGTATGTTATGCGGCGCAGTAGCCTACTTTTGGTTATAGCCTGCCAACGTCTTGGTCTTCTGTTCTTTTCTTGCTTTAGTATTCGTTTTATAAAATGTTAAGCATTAGTGCTGGGACAGCATATTACGTACCAAAACATTCAAATGGTTTAATTTGGTTGCTGAATATTTTCTTCCGGGTTTTCTTTGTTAGCCCGTTGTAATTGACTCAAAACGTTTGATACAGTTATGTGAGGCATGCGGTAGTTCTGCGTAATTTACATTGGTGATACAGTAAAAGCAAACTGGAAATCACCTTCCGCACTTTGTGTCAGGGTAAAATAACAGATTAATTCTAGTAATCGTCCCTTTTGCTTTTTCAGACTGCAGTAATTTTACTCTGCCATTCTTCAATTCCACAAAAAGACCAGGAAGACTATGGACTAATTTATGGTGCATGGTTTGCATCTGGAGGGCACACTTCGCTGCTCGGCTAGCAGTAACTTTGAAGGAAAGCAAACGGTGGCTGTACCACTGCTAATTTAAATTTTCACGCAAGTTCGAGTTTTCGTTCTATTCTTGTCATTTTGCGATTAGCCTATATGGAATTGACGATGAGAAAGTAATCGATTCAACAGCAAATTGTTTACAACGTGTGCATGTTTTCTGCTATTGTTGCCAGTTGAATGTGAATGCATTCTGTCGCCTCGGATGTCAAGACATGAAAGTGAATGTTCGCATAAAAACATAATGAATGTGTTTGAGCGGATATATTTGGATGGCAGGTGAAAAATAGTTTACTGTGCTGGTGAGTGGATGGTTCAAAACACTGTGGAGAGTCGGTCAGAACTCTGGCTTTGCTTATTGGTGGGGTTCCAATGACCAGGCCGTAGTTGCAATGAAGGGTTTTATTGGCAATGATCAAGGTGCAATAGCTTTGTATCTGGGGGTGTTTATGTGTGTGTGGTCTCTACAAATATAAACAAAATATAAAATACAGAATTAGTTGGACATAATAAACCCTTTCCAATATACATGTTGCCAATAACATCTACCTAAACATAACATGTATATACACTGTTAATCTACAACCTACAGTCTGTAAAATAACCTATAAAATACACTCCCCAGAACCCTCTCTGCCTAGGAAGCGATATTCGAATACGGTACACGAGACTAAAGTATGCACCTCCGCGTGCAAGGCACATGGGCGCTAAATGCGCATGCGCAAGTGACCGAAAGTAGGTCAACTCCCCAGATTAACGTACTTTACTTAATTGCACTAGCGATAAACTAACTAATAATACCAATTTCGCTTCCATTATGCATCCATAAACATAAACACCTCACAAAAAGGGCGATCCATTTACTAAATAAAATCCTAAGCATTATTAATAATCTTTACGCCATCTAGCATTTGTCAATGCACACGGTAAACAGGCTCAAACCGATTACAACGGCGCAATGCTTAGTTACAGAACAGTAAATGCAACGGTCGGGAAACCCGGAAGGCAACTTACGGTTTCATGAACGCACAAAACACCTTAACTAGCCTTATTACAGAAAACAGAACAGAGAACGTTAAGCTAAAAGTTCTTGTGAACTTGCGTTCGGCTATGCTGTACCGGAGCTCCCGTTTTTTCCTCTAATTTTCTTCTCGCGTGATTCAGGAGGCACTCCCGCTTCCGGTCAGTGATTGGTTAATCAGTCCCCACCTCATAAAGGAACAGGACAGCCTTTTTAACAGCAGGTATGCCATCCCTCCAAGTTACGCCTTGGCGGGGGCATGCCCCATACCTATACGGCACGGAGAGTTTGGCACTTTTCAGGGTTCCCCACAGAGATAACCACAACAGCCACAGACACTCAGCCCTTAAAAACATTAAATTCTGTACATTCTGACCCCATTTCAACAGACAGATTTCATAAACAACTTCACATGTCCACACAATAAAGCCCCAAACTAAGGGGGTTTTGCGTTTTCTCCTTCTTCTTCGTCTCTTTCTTCTTCTTCTCATTCTTATTTTTCCTGCCGCCTATCCCACTAACAACATGTCTCCCCATTGGACATTTTACCGACACCAGCCAAATCTTCACCTACACGACCCAATCAAGAACTCGCATACACACGCGAAATACCCATACCCTTTTACTCTGAAACATTTCTAATTCAAGCAGCTAGTCCGCCTGTGGTCTAGTGGGCAAGGTTACAGTCTTGGGAACATGGGGTCGTAGGTTCAAGCCCCACTAGGAACACGTTTCTTTAACCTGCTTCTATCCTCGCTAATAATTGTCTACTACTTCTCAATTATTGCTTTTGCACCATATCTACCCACCGTTCACCGAAGGTATACACTGCATTATGATGTACCGTCTGCACGTTCAGTTATTAACTGGCTACAATATTGCAAAGCCATATGGATTCAACCGGAGCTCTTCTGTGCTTACTGGCCTGTGTTCTTCTTTAAAACCACGGACAGGTTTGCTAATGATATTTCACACATTGCATAGCTATGTCATGGTGCTGCACTAACAAAGTCACAGACTGGTAAACCTCCGGTTGAAGGATTGAATCCCGCCTCGCCCTCAGGCAGATAATTTACTCTTTTACACTAACGTTTTCTTACGCTTTTATATTTTCTTTACCAAAACTCACTCACGGCCACCCATATGCATTTCATGACGGCAAATGTATTCCTTTTATTAAAACGTTACACCAGTTAACCACTGTGCCATTTCTACCAACTACATTTCTTCACTTGGCTACCGTACAAAACCTTATCAGCAAATGCCACGTTTCTACATTCATGTTACCTTGCCCTGTTCTCTATCTAGCCACATACAGACAATTACTACGTATGTACGTTCAGCAACTCCCCATTAAAACATTACATTTAAAATCATGCCTCACTCATAATTATAACTACTAGTACTGAACATGAGAAAAGCACATCAGTACAATAGATTTCACATACTTACTTAACCCTTCACTTTAATGACTAATGCTATATACAGACTGTTATATATACCGTTCGATAAGGAAACTAAGCTCGCTCATGGTCACTTCATTTACTTCGCACTATAGTCTGTGATCATGTCAACCTTCACCTACATGCCCATTCTGCTAAAAACATATTGTTTCAACTACGCAATTTCATCATTTCATCATAATTTCTCCCACACTGTTGTTATTTTCTCGTATGCAAAGCCTCCACTATCAAGTTTTCCGGTTCTAGCTTAGCAAAACAGCGAAGAGGATTCCTACCTGCAGATAAGCCTATCAAAATGCCTTATAAACCTTACAAACACTAAAAGTGCATCTCCACGAAATAACAAACAACGGAGCAGGACAGCAGGGTACACAAGTTGCGACCTAGGGAGCTCTAATTCTACGGGCTTGCTGATTATTTTCTCAATCAAGGCTCGTTGGATGGCTGTCAAATCCGTGAGTACATACACTGGCCATATTTCACCTGCGTTTCTGATTCGTTTACACTTACGTCACCGCACGCTTTGTCACAGCCACTGTTTTTACATATATAGCACACCGAGACTGCTAAACAGTACACGCTCATCAGACTGTACAAAATCACACAAGGATAGCCATAATCCACAACCGTTTCTTACAGGGTCACTTAACATTTCTCACTCTCATAATAAAACGCTTTGCAAAAAGAAATGATATCTCATCAAAAACACGTTTTCAACATACAAAAATGCCAAGTTACTCACACATACAAGACCAGTCCAGGCCTGCCATTAAAAGTATTGATATCAAAATGACATTTACAGGGCCAAGTGACTTGAAAGAATAGAGGAAATATTGGGTAGCATTGCTTTGGAATACATCTTATTTAATTTCGGTGAGACAAGATAGCCTATATTGTTTGTAGTACCGTAACTTGGCGTCATTTTGATATCAATACTTTTAATGGCAGGCCTGGACTGGTCTTGTATGTGTGAGTAACTTGGCATTTCTGTACGTTGAAAACGTGTTTTTGATGAGATAAAACAGTTAGGATCTGACTATTGGCCTGTTATATCCTATTTGCTGCACAACAACGGTCCAAGTTCAACTACCAACGACAGTTTTGCTTGACAAAGGTAAAATATGCCCAAATGGCTGCGGAAGAATATTTCAATTTCAAGTGATTAAATCGATAAAAATCAATAAATACAAAAGTAACCATATATAGTCATTGTTGGTAACCCGTTGTATACAAGTGGAATAAACCCCTCCGGGCCGTCCCGGTTATTAGAAAATAATGTAGGCTACTTCGGTGGTAGTATGGGGTTACAGAAGAAATCATAGGACAGATGGACCGACGACAACGTCGCTTTTTCATACGTCAGTGGGCTAATTTGCCTAATCTTCGCGGGACTGTAGACCGCGGTGGAAACGCAGACAACAATGGGCTGAAGGAACCTTTAGTTCCTTGAAAAGTAGGGGCTAAAAGTTTCGGGTACTTTTGGTGGAAACGCGGCTATTATTGACCTTGTAGCCTATCCTGATAAGGCCCCATAGACACCGTGGTGAAGCTACTGGCATAGAGGGAAAAAAAAATCTAAAAAGCCAAAACTTGACATTTAAGCAGTTGCATAATACTATCAGAACCGGTAGAATTAATGAAAATTACGAAAATGAGGTTGAAAAATAAGACCTTTAACGTTCACTTCACACGGTGTTAAATTTCCAGACGGCTGACATTTTGGGAAAGATAGTGTTCCATCGCAGCTTGTAAATGGACTCCGCTCACATTTTTTACATCATAAAACCGGAATACAGAACAGCGAAAGGTAGCTTTTATTGTTCAAAGTAACGAGGTTACCGGTTACGCGTTGGTCTTCGGGGGAGAGACCGGTGCGGTTTAAAATCGCAGTCGTCAAATTAGCAAAACTTGAAGAAAAAGTATGTTAGTGAATTCCCTCCCTGCGCATAGAACCTTTCATTTCGCAGCATACGGCTCAAGTAATGGTCACTGCCCTTGCAAGGTCAACATGACGGTTCTTAATAAAAGATTACGCTTGACATTAACGAGGAATGGCTGCTTTTAACAGAAAATATGGGCGGCTCTTAAAAGAGCCTTTGGGTAGATGCAAAACGGATTTCCAAACGAGACAGATTTACCCACCGAAGCCGTACAGAGTGCGACCCTGACGCTTCAGAGCGTAAACCACATCCATAGCGGTGACGGTCTTCCTCTTGGCGTGCTCAGTGTAGGTGACGGCATCACGAATGACGTTCTCCAGAAACACCTTAAGCACTCCTCGGGTCTCTTCGTAGATGAGACCTGAGATACGCTTGACTCCACCACGGCGAGCCAAACGACGAATCGCTGGCTTAGTAATACCTTGGATGTTGTCACGGAGAACTTTGCGATGACGCTTGGCGCCTCCTTTCCCGAGACCTTTCCCGCCTTTTCCTCGACCACTCATTTTCTTCAAAAAAACAGGACACAAATTCTTCGTGAGAAATTCTGAACTCCAGCTGCATAATAGCACGCATATATCTGCACAAAGACGACCTGATTGAAGTCTCGTAGCAACGAAAAGGCGGCTGTAGTTAAAGCCCGCCTCCAGCAGTCCAAGACTTCCGAGTATTAGAGCACAGGGGCTTCCAGCGGACCGAACTAGTCGTTTAAATAAAAAAAAAAGACCAAGAGACCATATCGTCTGCTTCAAAGATTATCAAAGCTATAGTTGATACAAATTAATATCACACAGCTAGGACTGAACACTAGCATCGCATAGTAGTTATTCTAGTAATCTTGGTGGACCAAGATTAGGTCATTCTTCATTTGGAGTGGTTAAGTGAATATAGGTGTGGGACAGGCCGCCCCGCCAAGGCGTATCTGTAAGTGTTATGAATTTATTATTAAACCGTATTTTAAAATACAATTAAGCTCCAAATTGTGTAAATCTGTCCAAATGAAATGTTCCAAAACAGATTAAAATACATTTTATAGAAACTAGTTATTTAAAAAAGATTTCCCCAACTGATATATTTTATATTTTTTAACATTTTATTTTCACGCGGATAACATGTTACAATCAACACTGAATGCAAAGTTCGTCAACTTTTTAGATCCATTATTATTTAGGTTACTACCACTTCCCACTTATCACCCAAATGCACCGAATACTGACTTAGACGCATTTATGGCAGCGCAGTAAGTATTTCAGCCCACAAAAATACCAAACTGGGTGAAAGTGAGACATTTTTTTAAATTATGTTTAATTATTAGTTTTAATTATGTCAGTTACAAGAATGTTGTAGTTGATTGCTTAAACTAACTTCATGGATATTCCTTTCACTCAAAAGGGAAATGGTTGATGGAGTTTGACTGTATCTATCAAGTTTATTCCTGGTATATTTATTTCTGATGAGGAACTGTAGATTTGCTTTTAATGCTGTTAGTTGGTAGCAAAGTGAATGCAGGCAACAGAATGATTGCAACAAAAAGACACTTTTGGAGACACAGCCACGCGGTTCACTCACTGAGGGGAGAGAATACCAAGCCTTATTCACACCAGTTACTCCACGAGCTGCACTGCAGCATTAAATACTCGAAGGAATCAGCGATCGAAAAACATACATTAGATAAGCACACGCAGAAACTATATGGAGAGTTGCTCTGACAAGAATTGAAGTGGCTCTTAAAAGAGCCTTTGTGGTTTGGATTGCGTGCTGGCAAACGGTTTTAAGCGCGCTCTCTCCGGATGCGGCGGTCCAGTTGGATATCCTTGGGCATGATGGTCACTCTTTTCCCGTGAATTACGCAGATTGGTGTCCTCGAATAGACCGACCAGATAAACCTCGCTTGCCTCCTGCAGAGCCATGACTGCTGAGCTTTGGAAGCGAAGATCGGTCTTGAAATCCTGAGCGATCTCCCTCACAAGGCGCTGGAAGGGCAGTTTACGGATCAGCAGCTCAGTAGACTTCTGATAACGGCGGATTTCTCGCAGAGCTACAGTACCAGGCCTGTAGCGGTGAGGCTTCTTCACGCCGCCTGTTGCAGGCGCGCTCTTACGCGCCGCCTTCGTGGCGAGCTGTTTTCTGGGGGCTTTCCCTCCAGTAGACTTACGTGCGGTCTGCTTCGTTCTGGCCATCGCGTCTTACTTGAGACTTGGTTTTCGGAATATGCCGCTATGCGGCCGACACACATTTAAAGCATACCAGCGAGCAGCTGATTGGATAGGTTTTTACGGATCCTCATTGGCCGTCATTCACCGAGGCTATTGGATCGTTTCTTCCGTTTCCTCTGCCGTCAAAAATTTAAACTTTTCTCTTACCGCCATGATTTACTCCAACGTCGCATACAGCAATATTGCTAATGTGAGTAAAACATCAGAAAGATTTTATTAATAAATAATTCTCCCAGGGCATATGTATTACATTACGTAGCACATTTCACAATGTGACGTGCGACATTAATATGGTTAGATAATGGAATAAGATTTATTCTATACAAAGCTTTGATTTCAAGTCCAACTAAAGCCTTCTGAAAGCGGTTTGTTCTGTATTCATCACCAAACGGTTAGTTCTAGTGGCCATGCGACAGATTAGGAGACCGATTCACCTCAGTGGTTAATTTGATCAGTTAAACGCTTCGTATATGGGACTTTTATTCTTCGTGGTTGTGGCTTCTAACAGTGCCTCCATCAAAGTAATCCCTCAAAATACGAAATGCGAAAATTCAATCACCAGCTTGTGGAACGTTCTGGTAACCCCAATCGTTTGGGGTTCTTTAAAGAGCTTTATTGATTATATAAAACATTTCACAATACTTCAACAAAGGACGTACATACTAAAACAAATTACATTTAAAAAAAAACTCTTCTAGAAATCACAAAAGCTGAACATCGATTTCAGCCCATTCCAACTCAGTAGGTCCAGAGTTGGTTTCCTTTACAAGGCCGTTACAATTTGATAACAGTAACCCTTTTAATGAAGACATTTCCCATTATCATTTTACATCTGGTTTCCGCAATTTAATTACAGTGATGCTAATACACAACCAGTTTCCCTTTTTGTCATTAGAATGTTCGTCAAATCTTGCAGAAAAGTTCTGGTCACACGTGCGTTTTGGGCAACCAGCACACAATGGTCCCCAGAACCCGAAGACTACTTTAAAATTACATACGAATGACGCAGCGGCACTGTACGGCACAAACCTATTCAAGGATCATACAGATGCAAGTTAAAACGGATGCTTTGCGCTCTTCACACAAATGTAGGTGGCTCTTAAAAGAGCCTTTGGGTGAATGGTCCTCATTAAAGCGCTGCAAAAATTACTTCGCCTTGACCGCTTTCTCAGTTTTCTTGGGGAGCAGAACAGCTTGGATGTTGGGCAATACTCCGCCCTGGGCGATAGTGACGCCTCCAAGCAGTTTGTTCAGCTCTTCGTCGTTACGCACTGCCAGCTGCAGATGTCTGGGAATGATGCGAGTTTTCTTGTTGTCGCGGGCCGCGTTACCAGCCAGCTCCAGAATTTCAGCAGTCAGATACTCGAGCACAGCAGCCAGATAAACTGGAGCACCGGCACCAACACGCTCGGCATAGTTTCCTTTACGCAGCAATCGGTGAACGCGACCTACAGGAAACTGCAGTCCTGCCCTCGATGAACGAGTCTTAGCCTTCGCTCTTGCCTTACCACCGGTTTTACCCCGCCCACTCATTTTCAATCTTGTTCTAAGAGAAGAAAGAATAACACGAACTAGCGGAGCGTCTCTCTTATAGCAACACTCTATTCACCCATTGGCTGCAGCGTTGGTGGGATTTTGTCCAATCAAATAGGAGGACAATTTTTACATGGCGCTCACAGCACGGTACTGAATTGAGTCTGAGCGGTACTTTGTAAAAAAGCACTTAATTGAAATTTCAGGCCTTATAAAATTTAAATACACGAATTCAAGAAACAATCAAGCATATCAAAATAAAAGACGAACACAGAAGTCTCGCGTAACTTCTATATATACACCAATGCCCAAAGCACATTATATGAGCCGAATGCATTTTCCTCCCTTTATGCAGAAATCATCTGGATTAATGGAATTGAGTCTGGTTAATACTTATTGTATAACAATTTTACAGCCTAAATGTATATGATGGGTCCAAAAAATGTTTAAGAATTTCACGTGAATTCTTCAGTTCACTTTCACATTAAAACAGTTTTTACTTTGACTCTATTTTTCTTTCTTTTCTGTCGGTTTTATTCTCCTCCACAGTGATAGGGATTCCGCTCAATATCAAGTAACTTAAACCGGTAGATTGATATTCGTTCATCTATAACAATCACCTATGAACCATAGAGTTTAGAGGGAGCAGAAGCCAGCCAGCTTGTTTGAACACAGAATACCAGTATAGTCTACATGTGCGCCTGATTGTAGTGGTGCCTGCATGCCTCCAGATACATACACACACAGAGACGGCTGACAACCTTTCCCTTTGCGTTCGATTATATATATACATATATACATCCGCAACTATGCACATGGAAGAGCTTGTCACCAGGCATACAAGAACGAAATAATGAAACTTGCACTTTCAAGAAACTGTGGATGGCTCTTAAAAGAGCCTTTGGCGCTTGGTGATGTTACGATACAGTATAGGCGTTCACTTCTTCTTGGGAGCCGCTTTCTTGGCTTTGGTGGTCTTAGGTTTGGCAACTTTTGGCTTGGCCGCCTTTGCTTTCTTAGGGCTCTTGGTCGCCTTCTTAGCTGCTGCTGCCGGCTTCTTGGTTTTCTTCGGACTCTTGGCTGGCTTCTTAGCCACTGTTGTCGGCTTCTTGGGCTTCTTTGGGCTCTTCTTCGCCTTAGCTGCAGCGGGCTTCTTCTTCGGCGACTTCTTGGCAGCAGGCTTCTTCGCCGCTACCTTTTTGACCGCAGCAGGCTTCTTAGCTTTAGGAGCTGCTTTCTTAGCGGGCTTCTTTACACTCTCCTGTTTTTTGTTGAGCTTAAATGAGCCAGAGGCGCCGACTCCCTTAGTCTGAAGCAAAGTCCCCTTGGTCACCAGGCTTCTAACAGCTAGCTTTACGCGTGAGTTGTTTTTCTCCACATCGTAGCCATTGGCGACCAGACCTTTCTTCAATGCGGCCAGGGACACTCCGCTCCTCTCTTTGGAGGCAGAAATAACTTTCACGATCAGTTGTCCAACGCTGGGCCCCGCATTTTTGGGCTTGCTTGCTGCTTTCTTCTTAGGAGCCTTTGCCGGAGCGGCAGCGGCTGGAGCAGGAGCAACTTCGGCCATTTCTCTTTCGTCAGACGCTCTCCTTACACACTCGCTGTCTGTAATGAAGTTCCGTTTTGCCTGCGCATGTCACAGGGGGCTGGACTTAAATGTTACATGAGGACCGTATAGACTCAACCTACCCAGCGCAGCGTCTCTGCTCCGGGAAACTCGGCCCGCTTGTGTTTTCTCTTTGCCAATATTCATCTAATAAAACAATATGCAAGTATTTTACAAGCGAACAGCGCCGGTAAACTTCAACAAAAGCCCTTCTGCCAACAAATTAACTTCTGTGCCCTGAACAGTATTGCCGCATTTTCTCCAGCCTGTCCAAAACATTGACATCGGTCATGGACGAGTACCTGTTAAAGGTGCTTCTCCCACACGATTCGCCTTTTAAAACTATCAAACATGTCACACACTTTAAATTTGTTCGTTAATTATTCACAAAAGACCCGTGTGGAAACAAGAAAGACAAAAAGACTCATGAAATACCCAAGCGAGGCTTTAAAGTACGACTTGTAATTGCGGCAGTAAAGCACAACGCAAATCTTTGCTGAGATTTCATCGCCGTTACACATCAACGTTAGGTAACATTATTTAGCATTTTATATCGAGACCAAGGTATTTTCTCTGTCGTCATTAATATACTCTTTTATAAATAAGTCCGCATTTTCAGGTAAATGTCTCCTTCTTCTGGGCATGCCCATGTAGTAACTAAACATACGCTCTTCGGACGCTTGATATTTCTTCGGGTGATCATATTTTCAGTCTTGTGGAGAATCTGCCCCCGCATCCATAAAATTAGAAGAAATTGAACGCCTTTGGGGAAAAAATATTTTAAATGATTTAAATGGTGAAAACAGAAGCAATATAATCAAAAAGATTATTGTTTGGAGAGTAAAACATGACAACAATCAGTCCTTGCCGAAATCATGAACTTAAATCAAAGGCTAAAGTTTGAGTTGGAACTGTTGGATGTCTTTCCAACCAATTATTTCAGGTTATTGAAAGCACTTGTTATAGTTCCATCATTTTGATTTTGTGCTGTAAGAGCTTAGAACACAATGCAGGGTTATTTTATATTTGCATTGGCTTGGATTCAGTCGACATTTGTTCAACTTTGACTGGCAATGAAAAGCAAGAATTGTTCTCTTTTTTAATTTTTTTTTAAAGATAATACAGTACAATATATTTAAATACATTCTACATGTAGATGTCATGTCAGATCATATTACATTTGCGCATCGTTAGGTTACATTGCATTTTCTTTCCAAATTACATCCAATGTCGAAGTTTTAAGTGTCCACAGTTTAAATAGTCTTGTTTTCCTAACGGGCAT
The DNA here is from genome assembly GCF_018555375.3 of Anguilla rostrata. Taxonomy (NCBI): domain Eukaryota; kingdom Metazoa; phylum Chordata; class Actinopteri; order Anguilliformes; family Anguillidae; genus Anguilla; species Anguilla rostrata. The sequence continues at coordinate 72,961,609 of NC_057934.1, forward strand.
CCTTTTCCTTTATAGCTCTGATATTATTTGTTTAAAGGCCAACACACTTGAAATAAAAATATTGTCAATACAAATAGTTTTCCCATTTTCATTTTTACAATGCATATCAACATCCAATAAAAAATTTTGTGTTTATGTGTGTTTTCTGTGGTACAACCATTCATATTAATACTTAAACCAATTGTTGTCATTTATTCCCAAATTTATTTTTATATTTTGCATTCCAGTAATAAATGATTTATTGTTTCTTGCTCTGTACACTCGGAAAAAAAGGAACAGTCAGTGGTTTTAACAAAACAGCTTAATTTTACCATGTCTCACAGGAGGCCTATTTAATGTAACTAACCATGACATACCTCTAAGTTCATCTGAAATGTATTTGGAATTTAAATGCCATACCACATTTTCACACTCAAGTACAGAGAGATCACCATATTCACAAAGCCCTTTCTTTCAGTCATTCTTTTAGTTCTTGTATTTGTCTATAAAATCACACCAATAAGTCATGGCATGGTGAGTTCAGCTATCGCTTCAGTTAACTCACCAGACTGATTCGTGAAGGAATGCTGTCATACTTGTCACTTTAAAATTTAAAAACAAATGTTGATTTAATACAGCCGTTTCTTTTTGCAGTCTTCACGCCGGTGAGTAAGTTTCAATCACCACTTTCAGCATTTAATTCATTCACTGTTTTCAGCTGTAGGTCTCAGTTTACAAATCCTAAATATAACCCTTTCTGCTCTGATGAAGGCTGTAATGCCAAAACACGTCAGTATCCTTTTAATGTGTGCCTAAAAATAAATAGTAAAAAGTAAGGAATCTGTATTTTTTAATTATTTTTGGATGTGCTACCTCACTCATGTTCATGAGTTGTTTGATCACCTAAATATAACTCGTTTGCCACAGAACATTACAAAAAAAAAAAATACAGTACTTGTCATCTGGAGGTTCTCAGTAAAATTCTATGACTATAGAATTATTATATTCTATTATAATTACAAAGGTTTTATAGTGTCATTAGGAGAGCAAATCATCTAATTCTACAATGACAGTCGCGCGGCCTTACTGGTTTTTAACGGTACTTCTCTCTAGGGTTTTCGACACAATTGTTCTTGGTTATGGTTATACACTTTGTTGTACGTCGCTCTGGATAAGAGCGTCTGCCAAATGCCTGTAATATGTTTTTGGTCACATGCATGTAAGCATGTCCTTAAGACTAAAGGATTGATGAAACAGCCATTGAGGCACATGCATGCAAGTCCGCTGGCTATACCTCATAACACAAGACCTAGCTCCACATTAAATTACAGTTCAAAAGGTTTTTCTTTGCCTCCCGTGATTGTGTGGGTGGCTCTTAAAAGAGCCTTTGGTTCAATATTTGTGGCACGTCGGTTTACTTTGAGCTGGTATACTTTGTGACGGCCTTGGTGCCCTCAGATACTGCGTGTTTGGCCAGCTCTCCTGGCAACAGAAGGCGCACAGCGGTCTGAATCTCCCTTGAAGTGATGGTAGAACGCTTGTTGTAATGAGCCAAACGGGAAGACTCGCCAGCAATGCGCTCGAAAATATCATTAACAAAGGAGTTCATGATGCCCATGGCCTTTGATGAAATGCCAGTATCAGGATGCACTTGCTTCAAGACCTTGTACACGTAGATAGCGTAGCTCTCCTTCCTGGACTTTCTGCGCTTCTTTCCTCCCTTTCCAGCGGTCTTGGTGACGGCTTTCTTAGAGCCCTTTTTGGGCGCGGTTTTTGCTGGATCAGGCATTCTCGTAAACTCAGGAAAACAAGTAATCCTAACGCCCCCGTGCTTCTTCTATATAAACGGTCCGTATGTAAATTTTTAGCCTCTTTTTAAATAGATGACGCTAGACCGATTCTCATTGGAGATCGCTAGTACGCCGACTTTGGTTGGCTGATTATTCAAACTCTATTGGCTGAATTTCGCGGTCCTCAAAGGCATCGCGCAATTTTTTCTAAACAAAGGTTTTTTTAACGTCTCCCGCATTTTTCTCCTAATCGCACAGAGAGCAGGAATTCCTTGAGTAAACCCGTGGCAATCGAGTACATTATAAGTCAATTTTAACACACATCATTTTGAATGAAATGAAAAATCGTTTAACACGTTTGCAATTTGGCAGTGCCGCCGAAACAATACCCATATGCCTATACAAAATGGAGGATTGTCTAAACGTTGACGGTAGCCTACCTTTTAGAATAGCCTACAACTTGAAGACCAGTTCTTGCCATTTCATTTCATCCACTCTGCCTTGCTGGTCACTTGATTCAATAAATATTCCATGTGCAATTGATTTCAAATTGATATCAAAGATACATTCGATTTGTTGCATTCTGTTCCATTCCTGTTTTGTCCTGTTACGTTCTTATAAAAGATGGTCAGTGGTTTCCTCCATTGAACAGTCAGCCATTAGACTTAGTTCTCTTCACGTAACAACTCCGCCTAACCACAGCTCTCACTGGGAGTGTACCGAGTACTGAGCTCAGCCAGGGCAAGGCTTTGGTTTACCATTAGGAAGCGGCTTGAAAGGTTCTTTATAAATGCATAAACTCGTAATTTAAATTTCTATATAGTTATGCCACCATATATTTTACTTGCTATCTGACAGTTTTATGTCTTTCAATTAAGTCTGAATGAACTAGTTTGCAATAGGTGAAGTACTACGCTCTCTTGCTTTTTTAGTTTCCAGTTTGCAATGTCTCCAACTATCTATCCAACTTCCTTTGCAAGACCACTGGCTAGCATTTTACACAGGGCTGTTTTCATTTAAATTCCTATTTCTACTGGGCCTAAACCTCAAGTAATCAAGTAGAAGACTGTGAGCTGCTGAAATGTTGGAGGTGTGGTGAGCTGTGGCATAAAGAGGGAAAAGACAGTAGAAGTGTGGAAAACTGCAGTCTCTGTGGAGAAGCCGGGCGCTCGTATTTCCCTCGAACCCCGAGCTCCTACAGCAACCGAGTTTGAGCCGGTGTGAGGAACCGCAGGTAGGACAAACTCCGCCAGTTGATCCTGAAACTCACCTGGCCCAGAACACAACAGCAGCATGTCGCAAGCAGCTCAGGGAACGTCGACTGATAAGGTCAGTGAATCAGGAAGTTCGACTAATGGACCAGGAAGATGACGTAGATGATGCTGTCTGTCAGCCCAGCAAGTCTGTGCGTGTTGCGCCTGGGTCTGGGTGTGGAATGTGACTCCTTTTGTGTGTCCACTCTCACTGTCCTCAGACGTATCCACAAGACCTATCACATACATTTTGGCAGTCTGAGTGTCTTCAGAGTTTTTCTTTATATACTTTGCTTTTACAATATTCAAGTTTAATCTATAAAAGTGCAACAATGACTGTAAATGTGTAAAATGACTCCCTGTAATCTCTGTAAGTGATCATTTCATAACTTAAATGTTAACATGTTTAACTCTATTTCTTTTGTCACTGTGTTTGAAAAAAGAAAATAAATACATTACATAAATATTGGGCGGCACGGTGGTGCAGTGGGTAGCACTGTCGCTTCACTGAAAGAAGCCTGTGAGTTCAAATCTCGGCTTGGGGCCTTTCTGTGTGGAGTTTGCATGTTCTCCCCGTGTCCGCGTGGGCTTCCTCCGGGTACTCCGGTTTCCTCCCACAGTCCAAAGACATGCATGTAGGCCAGCTGGAGACCCAACGAAATTGCTCATAGGTAGGAGTGTGTGAGTGAATGGTGTGTGTGCCCTGCAATAGATTGGCAGCCTGTCCAGGGTGTATTCCTGCCTCTCGTCCAGAACCCCCTGCGACCCTGCTCAGGATAAGCAGGTATACATAATGGATGGATGGATAGATGCATATTCCAGTTCTCTCACTCTTATTCTCTCTAGGAAAGTAAACAGGCATTTGTTTCCTCAGAGTCTGTCAGAAGGCTCAGTCCAGCCTCGTAGTCTGTATTTAAGGCCCTGCGTGAGGCACAGCATGGAAGCTGGGACTGAGGCTGCTGGAGGCAGGCTTTAGGAGTTCACTATCAGCAAGAGAATTTCAGAAAGCCCTGACCCTCTCAGCTGGTTGTGGATGAGATTTTTGTTGCATTGTCTATTAATTTCAGCCTTGTCCTTTTGCATTTCAGTAATATTGTAAAATGGGAAAAATAAAAGGACACATGCGCGCGCACACACACAGACGCATAGGCATGCACACAAAGACACACAAAAACAGACACACGGTCACACACAATGCATAGTTTGCTGCTGTTATTGTATTACAGAAAGGTAAAATTATTATTTTAAAATTACACATTTAAATTAAAAATGTTTACAATGATAAAAACAATGTACAGCCTGAGTGAAATTTATTAGTTGCACAATTAGTGTCACAAGTTACTCTGTACAACGAGAATTAGAACTACATTTACAAACAGGGTAGTAAAGGAGAAATCAATGACAAAGCAAAGGACATTATTTATACAGAAGTTTATACAGAAGTTTACAGGCACAAAGGCCTTGGTATGAGCACACACAATGAAAAAATATTTCATACACAATTCAGACATTGAAAAATAAAGATAGAAAAAAAGAACTTCAACTGATATCTCAGATATAAAATACTGCCTAAAATCTAAATCTAAATCTAAAGCTTTTGTAAAAAACACATAACAGCCTCTACATTGGCAGTAAAAGAACTGAAAAGGCCAGTCCCGTCAAATTAATTCTCAGAAAACAAGTTTGCAATACACAATACAGATTATTCTTTCTACAGTATATCACAGTTTTCACATAATTTCTTTCATACAAATTCCATAATTACATCACAAATGAACAAACTTCAAACTACAAAGGAAAATATTTTTTCTATGAAAAGAATAAAACGGTCAGTTTGCCTCAGTCAAGACGTTGTTCATCCAACTGCCTGTCAACCAAAATTCAACCAGCAAGGAAAAGCACAGTGCACAGCACAGCACAGCAGGACACCAGAACGGGAAACAGTGATGCCGTTTTCGGACATCCATTGTCCTGGTAATTACATTGGTGCACACAGTCACACACACAGAAACCGTAGAAGAACCATTGTCCTTATGACTATGCTTTTTCTGCTGTCACTTTAAACCAGATGGGTAAAATTGTAGATTCTTTTATGCAAAAGTATTTTTGGTGAACATTTAACAAATTGGACTTCATACAAAACTGACAAATCTTCCACTAATGCATGTAATGATATGTAAAAATATCAGGTGTTCTTTTAAACTGGATGAATACTGAAAACACTTCATACACAAAATAGCCACAATCACAAAGTATGTTTTCATCAAATAATTCATAATGAGAATTTGTCAGTCTTTCCACTTGTATTTACTTTTGGAACGTTCTTAAAATAAATTATTTTATCAAAAACTAAATACATACAAAAAAACTTTTCACCTGAATGAATTCTGTGATGATATTTAAATATGATATTGTGCAAAAGCACTTCCCACACTGTGTACCCTTGTTTGGCTTTTCACCTGTATTAATTCTCTGCTGGATATTTAATTGTAATATCAAGGAAAAGAAACTCCCACACTAAGAACATTTGAAGGGCTTTTCACCTGTGTGAATCCTCAGGTGTCTATTTAATTGTGCTACTCTGGAAAAGCACTTCCCACACTGGCTACATTTGTGGGGTTTTTCACCTGTATGAGTTCTCACGTGCACATCTAAATCACCTTTTCTATAAAAACATTTCTCACACTGTGCACATTTGTGTGGTTTTTCACCTGTATGGATTCTCTGGTGGCCACTTAAACTAGATGTTTTGGAAAAACACTTCCCACACTGTGTACACTTGTATGGCTTTTCACCTGTATGAATTCTCTGGTGGGTTTTTAAATCATGTATTCTACGAAAACACTTACCACACAGAGTACATTTGTTGGGCTTTTCAACTGCATGAATTTTCTGGTGGCTACTTAATTGTGATAACATGGGAAAGCACTTCCCACACACAGCACACTTGTAGGGCCTTTCACCTGTATGAATTTTTCTCTGGTGGACATTCAAAACATGTCGTGTGTAAAAGCACGCCCCACAATCATGACACATGTAAGGTTTTTCGCCTGTATGAGTTAGTAGGTGTGATTCCAAATGAGATCTTGTTGAATATTTTCTACCACACTTCGTGCACTGGTATGGTTTTTCACCTGTATGAATTGTCAGGTGTATACCCAAATCATATTTTCTATGAAAAGACTTCTCACACTGTGCACACTTGTATGGTTTTTTGCCTGAATGAATTTTCAGGTGCACATTTAAAGCAGATTTTGTAATAAAACACTTCTCACACCATGTACAGTTGTATGGTCTTTCACCGGTATGGCTTCTAAAGTGTATACCTAAATAATGTTTTGAATTAAAAGACTTCCCACACTGCTTACATTTGTACGGATCTTCACCTGTGTGAATTTTGAAGTGTGCATCTAAGAAATATTTTGAATTAAAAGACTTCTCACACTGTGTACACTTGTACGGCTCTTCGCCTGTATGAATTTTGAAGTGTGCATCTAAAAAATGTTTTAATCTAAAAGACTTCTCACACTGTGTACACTTGTACGGCTCTTCACCAGTATGAATTCTCTGGTGGTACTTTAAATAATATTTTGAATTAAAAGACTTCTCACAGTGTTTACACTTGTATGGCTTTTCAACAGTATGAATCTCCCCTTTATTTCTATGAATTGTCTTGTTCTGAATTAAATTCAAAAGGCTTAGGTTTTTACTTGAATGAATTATCGTAGGTTCCCTTATCACACGCACTTTCTCACAGTGTACTTGTTCTTTCTTACCATTTGCTCTTTTCTGGAAAGTTTTGGTTGGACTGTTTTCATTATTTATGCCACAGTGATGATTTATGTCCCCACAATCAGTCGGCTGATCATGAATTTCTTCATTTTTACAGTTTTGGTTTGGCTCTCCTGCACATTGCCCTGATTCAGTCTGGTCTTTGTGACCAACAGCAGCTCCATTCATCACAGTATTCATGAGATCATTCACTGAGCATTCACTGGATTCATACTTAATTTGATCTGATTTAATATTAACATATTGAATGTGCAAGTCACTGTTGTGTTCTGCCTTAAGGTATCCTCCACTATCAGCCTCTGTTTTGATTTGGTCAGGATGCAGATGGGCTACATATCCCAGCTCGGTACTGTCGAGGCTCTCTGTCTTAATAAGATCCCCAATGTAGGCGGTGCCCAGATCAGTTTCTGTTTTAATCAGTGATGTGTGTGTGTGGTGTACATCACTGACCCCACTGTGTGCGGTAACACACTCCAGTGTGTTGAGTCCAGGTGCAGCACACTCTGTCTCTGACTCTGCCATGTGGACAGACTCCAGTCCACTGAGTTTTTCTTCTTTCTGTTTGATCCTGTGCTGCTCAGTGAGCTCTGGTAGTGTTGTCTCAGTGTCCTGTCTCAGACAGACTCCTGCCTGCATCATACTGCTGCTCAAAGGTGTGCATAAGTGCAGCTCCTGGAGGGAAACAGGAGAAGGGATTTAGCCTTAATCAAACAGGACCTACTGCAGCAGCTGACACATTCTTTACACTCTGCAGTCCTGCAGATGCCTGACTGACCACATGGGGCACTATTGCATTATTAGGTGGGGGAAAACCTTCCTCCCACCCAGGATGATACAAAAGTACTACCCCCCGAGCAGGAACTTTTTTGGGGGTAAAATAAAGCCCCCGGAACTAAATTTAGACCCTAGTTTCTGCGGTCGAAACGCACTGAGTTCCTCAAAAGGTTCCTAGTTCCGGGGTAAAGTTCCTGCGGTGGAAACGCGGCTAATGTAAAGACTTCGCTTGGTTGAAAACAACCCTTGAGATTCGCGTTTGTCGCGTTCGTGCAGGCGGACTTTAAATTTCACAAGTTTTCTGGTAAACAAAACCAATACAACTGCGAAAAGCATAAAGCTTATGAAAAAAAAACTTACCCCTGTTCTTTGATGACTCTATTATCTGAACTCAGTCGTTCGTTTGACGTCATGTAAATCCCAGCAGCCTATGATCCCACGTGCGGGTTAACGCGGTGTGAACAAAGAACCACAAGGCATAACGAATTTATGGTCGTTGTCCTTTCTTCTTTCTTTCTTTCTCTCTCCCTTTTCCTTTTCCCCCTCCCCCTCCCCCTTCTTCTTCTGGCGGTTGATAACCAACTTAAATACATTTACCGCCAACCACTGGTCTGGAGTGTGGATTGGGAAGAATCTACGTAAAATATCCAAAAAAAAAAAAAAATGAATGAAATCTATTTCTGCCCATCAAACCTGTTGAATTTAAATATTCTAACAGAAATGTTAGAATTACATTTCTGTACACATTAAATTCTGCCCCCACTTCAAGCAGATTGGCTCTTAGTCTGATATTTAATACCGCTACATACTACATGGGTTACGGATTTTTGTTCCCCACAATAAGAGCATCTTCCGTCGACGTGTTTATTCAGGAAAATGTTTAGTACTGTTTAGCCTTAATTGGGAGATTACATTGTCCACCTTCCCATTTGCCAAATATGTGATCATAATCTGTTGTCTTCAAAGTGTTCATGACATTTCTCCCATCTCCACTTGCAAAAGCTCCTTTGTGAGGGAGTTGTCCTATGCTTTTGCCAATAAAACTTCTTATCTGTAAATATTTGAAAAAATGCTCATTAGGGATATCATGGGATATAGAAATGCCAATTTCAGCAAAACATGAAATAATTAGGATATTATGCCAATGTAGTTGATGATGATGCTGATGAAAATGATTATGATGCTAAATATGGTGAGGACTAGGCTAGCAAGGAATGATAACACTCCAGTAGACGTTCATAAAACAGGCTAATCATGTGTGAAGTACTGCAGCTAAAGACATTTAATGCTCTGCTTGTTCTTACTATAGCCTATTTAAGCATGTTGGTCAGAAAGGCAGTTGCCTAACATTACTTTTTTTTGTCCTAATGTACATTTTGCTGAACTGACAACTGATTAAAAACACAGTCTTATGATTTAATTAAATAAAATAACACACAGATTAATTGAAACATAATTTAGATATTAAATAAATGCTGTAAACATAAGCCAACAAAAGCAAATTGCTCAGAAATGGACACATCTCCCAGTAACCTAAGAGAATCCGGGGACTTCTAGTTCCTCTGGCAAATTAATAAGCTATTTACTGTATTTAAGTTATATGTGAAACTTGAAAAATTACATGTTTAGACTAATTGAAGATGTATCAAACAATTAAAACAATTCACACTCCATACGAGCCAAATTTATATCAGTTACGTAAAACAGGAATTAAACAACATTTACAAACAGGGGCAGTAAAGGAGACCATAATGAAGGACATTTATACAGAAATCTAGAGGACATAAAAGCCTTGAGCCTTCACTGTGTGAAGTAAGGCTGCTACTAATGATTATTTTGTAATGAATTAATCTATTGATCATGTCATTGCACAATTGATGAATCTAAATGATTCATTTTTATTTTAATGCCAATTTAAACAGAAAACATCTGTAACTCCCAGACTTAAACTACCTGAAATAAACATCTCAAAAAGCATTAGATATTCCTCGACAATCTGAAGACAGAAAAATCTTAAACTCCCTGATTTTGCCCACCATGAATTACCACAATATTTGTGTTCTTGCTTTTAATCAGCACAAGAACAGAGGTGCAATGTTAATGGTTGTGACCAATTATGCTAAAACAACACTACATTCCTCCATCACTTAAAAAAAAAAAAAAAAAAAAAAGATTAGTACAGTTAATACCAAAAAGTATTCAAAAGTATTCCTTGCACAATTAGTGTTATGAGTTATGTGCAACACTACATTTGCAAACAGGGTAGTAAAGGAGAAAACAGACATTTACAAGGCATCAAGGCCTTGCATGAGCACATACAGTGTAAAATTATTTCACACACAATTCATATACAACATATAAAAATAGAGCTACCTCAGATAACAAAATGTCTGAAGTCTAATGATCAGCTTTAGCGGATCATTACATGGCAGTTGAAGAACCGAAAAGGCCAGTAATGTTGAGTTCATTATCAGAATACAATTTAGCAAAACACTTTACTTACTTACTTTCTACATTGCCTCCAACCAGTTCTCACATTGTTTCTTCCAAACAAATTACACAGGTGTCAATTACAGTGGCAGTAAAAAGTTTGTGAACCCTGTAGAATTACCTGGATTTCTGCATTAATTACTCATTACATATGATCTGATCCTCACTGAAGTCACAATAATAGACAAACACATTCTGTTTAAACTAATAACACAAAATCAATTATACTTTTCATGTCTTTATTGAACACAGTCTAATAAGCATTCACAGGTCTGGCTAGAAAAAGTATGTGAACCCTTGTACCTAGTAACTGGTAGGACCTCTTTAGCAGCAATAACCTCCACCAAATGTTTCCTATAGCTGCCGATTAGACTTGCACAATGGTTGGAGGAATTCTAGACCATTCCTCCTCACAGAACGGCTTCTCTTCATTGATATTTCTTGGATTCCTTGCAATGAACAGCCCTCTTCAGGTCATGTCACAACATCTGAATTGGATTAAGGTCTCGACTCCGAATTGGCCATTCCAAAATATTAATTTTATTGTTTAAACCATTCTGTTGTTGATTTTCTCATGTGTTTAGGTTCACTGTCTTGTGGCATCACCCAACTTCTATTAAGCTTCAGGTGACGGACTGCTACCCTGACATTCTCCTGTAAATTTTCTTGACATAATTTTGAATTCTTCGTTCCCTCAGTGACTGCAAGCTGTTCAGGCCCTGAGGCAGCAAAGCAGCTCCAAACCATGATGCTCCCTCCACCAGGCTTCACAGCTGGGATGAGGTTCTGGTGTTGGTGAGCAGTGCTTGTTCCCTCCAAACGTAGGGTTGGGCATTTCTGCTAAAATGTTAAACTTTTGTTTCAACTGTCCATAGAACATGGTCTCAGAAGCATCCTGAAACATCCAGCTGGTATTTTGAAATGATTTTTTGCAGAGCAGTGGTTTCCTCCGTAGTGTCCTCCCATGAATACCATTATTGTTGGGTGTTTTTCTTACAGTGAACACATGAACAGAGACTTTAGCAAGTTCTACAAATTTCTTCAGGTCCTTTACTGTTACCCTAGGGTTCTTTTAGACCTGCTTCAGTGTCGCAGGCTGCGCTTTTACTGTGATCTTTGCAGTATGCCCAGTCCTAGGGAGAGTAGCAACAGCACTGCATTTCCTCCATTTGTAGACAACTTGTCCCATTGTGGATTGATGAATACCCAGGCATTTAGAAATGCTTTTATAGCCTTTTCCAAACAAATGCCTCTCTGCGCTTCTTCCTGTAAGGTCATCTGACAATTGTTTTGATTCACATGAACATTTTTCTTGAGAAGATCAGCCTCTGTCAGTAACAAAACTTTGTGTGCCTTTTTTATAGAGCATGCCACCTTCAACCCACACCTCTAAGCTCATTTCACTTATTGGAACACTTGACTCCAATTAGCTTTAGGAGGAGTTATTAGCCCAGAGGTTCACAAACTTGTTCTGACCTCCACTGTGAATATTTAAATGATGCATTCAGTATTGACAAAAAGAAGTACAATTACTTGTGTTATTAGTTTACGCAGATTGTTTTGTCAATAAATTTCATGTATATTATTTTGTCCTGCATTATAGAAACTTTCTATAATCAGACGAAAAGCAAATTATAAATATATTGACAACACAAACAAAAATAATATTCTTATTTCAGGAATCAATACCCTGTAGTGGTGCTTTGATAAGCAGGCTCGATGCAAAAGTTCCCTTGGCCTGTAGAAAATCTGACTGGGTTTTCACAAGAAATAATTAACAGCTGGTGACAGTAACATATATACTAGGTTTACACTGTGCAACTGTACAGCTTCAAATGAGACTGGTTCATAAGATTAAGAGAAAAGCTGATAAGACCAGGTAAATAAATGCATATAAACAGAATTAAAACTTTGTTAAAAGGCTGTTTAAAAACACAATAATTTACAGTGTAATCATTTACAGTGACTTACAGAAGTACTTTACACATGTAAGCAAATTTCCCACATTTAGCTTCTGATGGAGTGTTCTGGTATTGATATGAACATAATGAACCACTGTCCTTCAGAGTTTTCACATAGGATTTTTGTGCTGTACATTTAAACCAGAAAGGGTAATTCAAGTCTTTATACAATGAGAAAACTTATACAGACTTTTGTGTGAAGGTATTTTGGAAGAAAATGTCATTTTTCACTAACTACCAGGTGTCTTTATGAAACTGTATGAAGGGAGTTTTCTATAAATTACCAGGTGATATTTTAACTTGCATGAGAAGTGGAAACACTTCCAACATCCTCACAAAGCATGCTTCTCACAATACAAATTTATCAGGCCTATCACCTTTATGATTTAAAAATGATTATTAAAAATGAAATTCATATGGAAGACTCTACATCTGCATGGATCCTCAGGTGGCTATTTAAACTAGATGTTTTGGAAAAACACTTCTCACACTGTGTACACTTGTATGGCTTTTCACCGGTATGAATTCTCTGGTGGCTATTTAAACTAGATGTTTGAGAAAAACACTTCTCACACTGTGTACATTTGTAGGGCTTTTCACCAGTATGAACTCTCAGATGGCTACTTAAATGAGATCTTTGAGAAAAACACTTACCACACTGAATACAGTTGTAGGGCTTGTCACCTGTATGAATTCTCTGGTGGCTAATTAAACTAGATATTTGGGAAAAACGCTCCTCACACTGTGTACACTTGTATGGCTTTTCACCGGTATGAATTCGCAGGTGTTTAATTAATGTAGAATTTGTCCTAAAACACTTCTCACACAGTGCGCACTTGTAAGGCTTTTCCCCTGTATGAATTCTCTGGTGGCAAATTAAAGGAGATCTATTGGAAAAGCACTTCCCACACTGAATACACTTGTACGGTTTATCACCTGTATGAATTCTCTGGTGTTTAATTAAAGCTGAATTTGTACAAAAACACTTCTCACACTGTGTACACTTGTACGGCTTTTCACCGGTATGAATTTTCTGGTGGCTGCTTAAATTACATATTTTTGAAAAGCACTTCCCACATTGAATACATTTGTAGGGCTTTTCACCTGTATGAATTCTCAGGTGTACATTTAAATCGTATAGTTCAGAGAAACACTTCCCACAGTGATGACAATTGTAAGGCTGTTCACCTGCATGAATTTGCTGGTGGCGATTTAAAGCAAACTTCATTAAAAAGTCCTTCCCACACTGTGTACATGTGTAGGGCTTTTCACCTGTATGAATTTTCTGGTGGCTACTTAAATTAGATTTTTTGGAAAAACACTTTCCACACTCTGTACACTTGTAGGGCTTTTCACCTGTATGAATTCTCTGGTGGCTACTTAAATTATATACATTGGAAAAGCCCTTCCCACATTGAATACATTTGTAGGGCTTTTCACCTACATGAACTGTAAAGTGTTTCTTTAAATCAGATTTAGTATTAAAACACCTCTCGCACTCTGTACACTTGAATGGCTTCTCACCAGTATTCATGGGTTCTTCAGTTACCAAACCCTTTCTCTGGCCATTTGTACGTTTGTTGCTACCGCTTCTGGTCTGATTATTTCCATTGATTATATCAGAGTCACGATTTAAATCCTCCCGTTGGGTCATCAAATCATGAATTTCTTCTTTGTTACAGTTCGGATTTGGCTCTCCTGCGCATTTCCATGGTTCGGCCTGGTCTTTGTGATCAACACCAGCTCCAGTCATCACAGTATTCATGAGATCACTCCCTAAACGTTCATTGTATTCACACTTCATTTCATCAGATTTAATATTTACACATATAATATCCTGCAAGTCACTGATGTGTTCTGCATGAGGGTGTCCTCCATCATCAGCTTCTGTTTTGATCTCATCAGGGTGCAGAAGGGTTACATATCCCAGCTCTGTACTGTCGAGGGTCTCTGTCTTAAGAACCATAGTGTGAGTGGAGCCAAGATCAGTTTCTGTTTTAATCAGTGACGTGTGTGTGTGATGTACATCACTGACCCCACTGTGTGCTGTAACACACTCTGGCTCCAGTGTGTTGAGTCCTGGTGCAGCACACTCCATCTCTGACTCTGCCATGTAAACAGACTCCAGTCCACTGAGTTCCTCTTCTTTCTGTCTGATCCTGTGCTGCTCAGTGGGCTCTGGTAGTACTGTCTCAGTGTCCTGTCTCAGACAGACTCCTGCCTTTTGATTTAAATACGAAGAGCTAAAAAAATTAATAAATAGAACATTTACTTTCCATCATCTGATTACAACAGAAATGCCCGTATAATCGACAGCCTGTTTGGTTACCGACACACTTGTATTGACATACACAGCCTATCCTACTCAATTGTAAAACACCCTAATCAATACCGTATGTGACAAGAAATAAAACAAAAGTGTACCGTGGCTGGCATTGCACTGAGTTCGGCTAAACGGTCAATGCTCGCTAGCGAAACGCATATTTGTCATTAAAAAGTAAAAAAAAAAAAAAAATTAAATTAAAAAAAATTCACGTTGCAAAATATTAATAAAAATGAACGACACGTTCATACCTTATTCTCTTTCCAACGGAGGTGCTAAAACAGTACCTGGACATTTTCGTTGGCATTCACACCTTAGAGTTTAGATTAACACTCACATCCTAACAACTTCCGTAATCGTCAGTTCTTCTTCTTCTTCTTCTTGTGATTTTCCGGTAGTGCCTAAGCTAACATGCGTATTACTGCCCTCCACTGGACAAAGCAATAATATCAGCACGCGTCTTGGTTCATTAAATCATAACACCGGGAGGCCAGTATCGTATGAAAACTGTATAACTTTTCATAAGAAACCTTAAGTAATAAACAATTAACACCATCATTTGAGAAACCATGGAGGAACTGTCAGATAAGGAACTATTGGGCGAACTTTCTTCTCTCTGATCTCTATATCAATGACCCTACCAAAGCTCAGTATCTTTCTTGTCTTTCTCCCAGCAAGGCTCTAACACACTCCTTTTTGGGTTTTGATCACTGTGACTCTGTGGATGTACCCTCTAATTTAATGACAGCTGAAAGCTGAATGCTTCTCCCAGCTCCATTTGTACTGCTGCCCCTGGAATCTTGCCACCTGATACTGTACTGTCTGTATGTAACTTCTTTAGCCAACTGTCTGCTACAGATCCATATACTACACACACACATTATCAAAAACTGATATAATTAATCCTTTATATATGGCTGCAGTTGCTGTTCTGTCTGCTCCCCATTCTGTTGCTTCTAAACTTCTCACTACATTTAGTCCCTTTTTACATTTATCAGTTATCTTCTGTATATGAACTGCTCATGTTAATCACTCATCAAACTATAAACCTAAATGTTTGAAATGTTTAACTATTTCGAGTTCTTGCCCATATAATCTTAAATTCATTTGATCCCCTTTTTTCTTGTAAGAAAGAGTATTTTTGTTTTATCTACTGAAAATGTAAAACCCCATTTCAATGACCAGTCTTCTACTTTACCAATCACTTCTTGTAGCTTCTTTACTATGAATGTGGTGGAAATTCTATCTACATCCACTGGCGGTGAGAAGAGTCAAAAGACTTACACACAATATTCAATTCAAGCTTTAATGTTTGCAAACATAAGCTTGTCCTGAGAACTCTTACCTAGTGCTCTGAGACGCAGCCCAGAGACTTCCTTTTTTATAGCATAACCAGCGACAGGCTGTCATTAAAAACTGATAAACAGGATACATGCACATACTCAGTAATATTAATTTTAGAAATGGCATTTCGGCAGATGTGTGCGGAGGTGGCTTGTCTGTCTCTTGATCTTTCTTTTCTCAGAAATGTCTGACACAAGAGAGCAGGCAGGTGTTTGTGGTCAGCACATCCTGTAGCACATCTCTGCTGCAGGCCTCTTGCACACACACACCCTTGCAAAAACATAGACATATGACACACATATCTTTACTTAGAATTTTACAAACACAATGAGCTCTGCATTTCAAAATATGGCAAAAATATTAAGCGTTTAATGGTCTTAACAACAAATCATTGGTCAGAAAATTAGCAAGAATTAAACAAATGCACTCCTGAGACCTCCTGTGCCACCATTTGCTCATTTACTTTTGCTGCAGTGAACTGTTTGGGGAAAAGCTAGAAACAGGGAAATTCACTTATACAGGAGACAAATTAACATAATGTCAAATAAATGAGTCTTGTTTTGTATTTGGTTGCATATCATTTGCATGCCATGACTTCCAGCTCTACAAATGTATTCCATGTGCGAAGTACTTTTTCAAAATATTTAATTTAAGGAGCCACCAGAAAATTCATTGTGAGGCAGCGCCTAATGTACTGGGCGGTGCATCAGGAAGTGTCTCTTGAAAGAGGGGGAAATTCCCAGCACAAAGTTCTTCAGCTGCAGGTAGCTGTAGGTAAGTTATACGGTAAAGGTAAAACAGTGGTCAGTCAGGTGCAGCTTTAATTTTTTAGCTGAGAAAACCCAATCTCGTTTTTCTCAAAAGAGAATAGGGAATGAGGTTGAACTCAGGCTGCATGGAAGGCAATTAAAGTGGGTGGCTTTAATTAGATTTCTTGGGCTGGGAGACTTGGGCTGATAGACAGGATTCTGGGTAAATACAAGAAAACCGTGAATATAACGACGTGCCTGTCATGATTGGCCTGAGGAGCAGACAGATCGACCCCTAAGACTGTCTGCGTATATAGCTCTAATTAGACCAGTGTTTGATTATGGGTGTGTGGTGTATGGATCAGCTACAAAAACACAGGTAAGTAAGTTAAGTGGAGTCCGAGCTCAAACACTGTGGATCTGACGCGGGGTGTATGGGTCTCTGCACCGACTCCAGCTGGGCAGGTGGAGATGGGGTAGATGCCTCTCTGGTCCAGAAGGCAGCAGCTCTCATTGTCATGCTGGGTACCTGTGCAATAGCAGGATGAGTCTGACCTGGTGAGGAGGGTATTGCAAAGCATGCTGGGATCACAGTAAGGATAAGACTCAAAGTTTGAGTTGGCGAGTGGTCCCCAGGCTAATGAAATTGGGCTAACAGGAAGGGTATACTGCCCTACAGTTTTGCTGCTGGCAATCCCTCCATTGTTCAAACCAGAAGTGGACCTGAGGGTCCTGGATCAGGTACATGCAGGTGAGGTGAAGTGGGGTCTTGTCAAAGAAGCAGACAGACACATTAGGACAGAGCATTACGCCTTCCTTCCCATTTACATAGATGTGTCTACAGGCCCCCGCACAGGAGTACAGGATTACTGGATTACACACTTACTAGTTTATAAGGTCATTGTTGGTATTGGTTGTGAGTTAATTTATTTTGTTTTATATTTTGGGGAAAGAAGGTATGATTGACTTCAGGTCCAAATTTTAGAACAGGAATGAAATAACACAGTTAAAGGACAAAGGGAATTTGCAATACACATTCCCATGTTTCTTTCTACAGTTTATTCAGTTTTCACATTTCTTTCAAATTGTACTTTAAATTTCATCACAAAATATCAACCTATAATTAATAAAATGCTCACAAACACTTATTATAAAAGGAAAAAGGCATCTCTGATTGTCACAGTCATTGTTGCTGTTTTTTTCAGACGTCTGTCTAAAATACAATCATCAAGGAATATTCAGTGAATTATAAACAGTGCTACGACAAACATTGCAAAATGGCTGGTTTACTGCCCTTTATTCACTCCTTCAACACAAAATAAACATCCACCAAATCCACAAAAAAGGACTTCCTTTAAAAATATGAAGGGATTTTAAAAAATGAATTATCAGGGTGTTTTTATTTTATTTTATAGACATCCAAGGCATTTCCGACAAACTTAAAGAATGATTTCATGCAACACTTTCCACAATGCGTAGATTTGTCAGGCTCTTTGCCTGTAGGTGATTTTTAATTTATACATTTAACATTACATTTGAAAGATTTTTTCACTTGTAAGAATACTCGGGCATAAATTGACAGTAGATTTAGTTAAAAAACACTTTTGAACTGTATGAATTCTTTGGTGCAGAGTTCATGAAAAAGTCGTTCCCACATTGTTGTACACCTGTCAGACTTTGCACCTAAAGAATATTTTGTATTAAAAGACTTCGCACAATGAATACACAGAGAGCGCTTTTCATCCATATGAACATGCTGGTGAATATTTAGAGCTGATTTTGTATGAAACCTGTTCTCATGTTGAGCACACCTGTATACCTTTTACGTGATATGGACTCTCTGGTGACTATTTAAATTTGATAGTTTTGGAAAACACTTCCCACACTGAGAACATGAGTAGGGCTTTTCACCTGTATGAATTCTCAGGTGTATGTTTAAATCAGATTTTGTACGAAAACACTTCCCACACTGAGAACATTGGTATGGCTTTTCACCTGTATGAATTCTCAAGTGGATATCTAAAGAAAACTTTTTATTAAAACACTTCTCACACTCTGTACACTTGTAGGGCTTTTCATCTGCATGAATTCTCAGGTGTACATTCAAAGCTGAATTTGTACTAAAACACTTCTGACACTGGCTACACTTGGGCTTTTCACCTGTATGAATTCTATGATGGCTATCTAAATGGGATATTCTGGAAAAACACTTGCCACATTGAATGCATCTGTATGGCTTTTCACATGCATGAATTCTCTGGTGGCGATTTAAAGCAAAATTTGTGCTAAAACACTTCCCACACTGAGTGCATTTGTAGGGTTTTTCACCTGTATGAATTCTCAGGTGTTGATATAAAACAGAATTAGCACTAAAACACTTCCCACACTGAGTGCATTTATAGGGCTTTTCACCTGTATGAATTCTCAGGTGTACATTTAAAACCGATATTGTACGAAAGCTCTTCCCACAATGAGAACATTGGTAGGGCTTTTCACCTGTATGAATTCTCAGGTGTACATTTAAAGCTGAATTTGTAGTAAAACACTTCTCACACTGTTTACACTTGTATGGCTTTTCTTCTGTATGAATCACACCTTTCTTTCTCTGAGTTGTCTTGATTTGACAGAAATTCAGAAGATCGGGGTGTTTAATTGAATTACTTATGGGATCAATTGCAACATTCACTTTCTGACAATGAATGTGTTTGTTGCAATCGTTTGTACTTTTCTGGACAATTTTGGTGTGATTATTTTCATTGTTTATGTTACAGTGCTGATTTAAGTCCCCACATTTGGTTGACAGATTATAAATTTCTTCTTTTTTAAAGTTTGAATTTGCACATCGCCATGATTCAGTCAGGCCATTGTAATAAACACCAGCTCTGTTCACCGCAATATTCATGAAATCATTCACCAAATTTTCATTGGATTCATACTTCATTCGATCAGAGTTGATATTCACACAATCAATGTCCTGTATGTTACTGATGCATTCTGACTTAAGGTATCCTACATCATCAGCCTCTGTTTTGATTTGGTCAGGATGTAGATGGGCTACATATCCCAGCTCTGCACTGTCTAGGCTCTCTGTCTTAATAAGATCCCCAGTGTGGGTGGAGCCCAGATCAGTTTCTGTTTTAATCAGTGATGTGTCTGTGTGGTCTACATCACTGACCCCGCTGTGTGCTGTAACACACTCTGGCTCCAGTGTGTTGAGTCCTGGCGCAGCACATTCTGTCTCTGACTCTGCCATGTGGACAGACTCCAGTCCACTGAGTTCCTCTTCTTTCTTTCTGATCTGGTGCTGCTCAGTGAGCTCTGGTAGTGTTGTCTCAGTGTCTAAGACAGACTCCTGCCTGCATCATCCTGCTGCTCAAAGGTGTGCAGAACTGCAGCTCCTGCAGGGAAACAGGGGAAGGGATTTATCCTTAATCAAACAGGTCCTACTGCAGCAGCTGACACATTCTTTACATTCTGCAGTCCTGCAGATACCCGGCTAACCACGGGGGGCACTCTTGTGTTATGAGGTAGGGAAACCCTTCCTCCCTTCATGGGTGATACCAAGAGCTCTACTTTCTCAAATCAATGTTGCACGGTGCATGAGTGCAGTCAATGGGACAGTGTGTGGGCACACTGGGCGGGGCTAGCGAACACTGGCATTCTTGGGACCAGAGCAAAGAGTGCACAGCTCAAAGCAGGCGGTGCAGGAGGAAAATAAGCTGTATTAGGCTGAATATAATATTAGAGTATAATATCAATATCCCAGCTGGATTCCCTGACTGACCACCACAGGGGGCGCTCCTGCACCACAAGGAGGGAGAAGCCCTTCTGCCCTCCCTGGGTAATAGCGTGGGCTGGTCATGGCATTAGAGTAATTTCCCTCAGTCATGTTCCCATTCATGTCTCTGTCTTGGACTGTGGAGCTGCCTGGAATGGCTTGAATTTAATTCTACACAGTTTACTTCATCAATAAATGCAACTCAAAAAAATGAAAACGATATGTATCATAGGCCAAAGTTTATGACTCAACTTATAGAAGATGGCAACACTACTGCAAATAACCGAATTGTCAGAATGTACAGGAGAATTTATTTAAAAGTTTCTTTTTTTATTTTTGCATTGCTTTACTTCCGTTTTCATATGCTGGTGAGAGAAAAGTAAATTAAATCAAAGTGGGATTCAGGTCTTTGAAAACACTGATGTAACTGATCCCGGTTTGATCCTGTCAAGTCTTGTGGCTGAGACATGCTAAATTGGTATCAATTAGCCCCTGATCTCTGCTTGTTTTATCATACTCCTTCACTTACAGGTTCTACATAATTTCCACCTCATTACGTCACAATGGCATGCTACTGTATAATTTACAAACAATGGCCTCACCTTATGTGGCTACTTCGCTGAAAAGCAATAAACTAACTCAATATTGTAATACAGGCTTAAACCATGTACCTATATCATGAACAGGCTCATGAAGAAATCACGATGGACCAGAAGCTTTCAAACTCTAAAATGAGTTCTACAATCACGTGTGTTTTAGCAGCTACTCCCAAATAAGCAAACACAACTTGTAGGAAAACAATATACGATTTGAAGCGGTAAGTGGTAAAGCATCAAGATTGTGGAAAACTTACTCCATCGTTGTTGACTCAATCCATACTAATCGTTTGTTTAACTTGATGTAATTCTCACCTCTTCCTCCGCCTCCTTCTTCTAATATTTCCGGACAGACTTAACGCTGCAAGGCGTGATGCTGCCCTCCACGCTCAAAACGACACACTGCATTTCATTTTATTCTCAAATACTAAAATAAAGGCCAGTGGACAGCAAATATCGTACGACTGTTCTTTAAATCGGTTGACTCTTTTCGCGAGGAACCACAGATTTGACAGAAAAATAAGAAACTGCTAAGTCTGACAATTCCTTATACTAATGCTCCCTCACCTTGCTGAAGTTCTTGCATAAAACATGACATACTCCTCTGTCTCTGGACTACCACACTGACGCAGCCCACACTGCCTGTGCTTAAACTGTGTGATGCATGATAAAGTGTATAATTAAGTTCAGCAGCGTTTGGTGAATTTGTCGAAGCTCGCCATAAGAAGAATCAAACTTCCGGTGCAATTACTAGACTGGGATTCAAAATAAAAGCGCATTTTACGTTTTAAACGACCACAAAGGTCGATACTTGAGAGCGGTCTACTAAAGCATTCTGCCCCTAATGGCCGCACCCCGACTGTTTTCTAAAGAGTTCCCCAGTCTGGAATGCCATTATGTACTAGCGGTTTTTGATGGTAAAAACATAAATATTTCTGCTCATATATATTGCCTACTGCTAGGCAATCTGCAAAAATAAAGATCTTTGGATACTGGTTGAGTATTTATTTTGGGTATCTTTTCCATCACCAATATTTAAAAAAGTTAAAACGCATGGATACGTCATATCTAAATCACTCTCTATTGACCTGGCACGTCTCAACATCATTCGAAGCACTTCCTTCCCATGGGGCTATGGGTGTGAATGCACAAGAAAGTCGAAATATTTGACATAATTAACAGAAAAACTTCATACAATAAAGTTTCCTGCCGATTACATCATCACAAATGCTCCAGGCCCACAATCAATAATTCTCTCCCGCTGGCTATACAGCTGCATATGCCAGTCACAAAATCTGACCAAAAGTAGCCAATTACAGAACACTTGTACACAGGTTTTGGCGTTGTAAAAACTTGTGGTTGCCACCTTGGTTCTGTGTGGAATGGAAGCTGACTTGCTTGCTAGCTAATAATTGCCCAAAAATATAAAATGCTGCTTTAACAGCTGTGTAATCTTTGCGGGAAACTAGTTTATATATGATTTAAATGCATATCTGTCATTTCAGATGCAAATCCCCAACATAATATTGTTTCATGACTCTACAAAGCGGCCGATTGTGGGAAATCGATACCGGGAAAACGTGACGGAGGATATGCGGCTCTACTCAAAGGGTAAAGCTCACACGCCCTCGGATAAGATCGTCTGGCATCGTTCTCACCTCACACAGCTGGTTGCTTGTAGGCGTTTTGCATTTTTAAAACAGAGTTCCTTAAATGTATATCCGATCGTACATTTTGGAAATCCCCACAGAGCAATGGTTAACGAGTCCTCCACAACAAAACTATGGCCGTGTTCCGGTAGGGTACACGTGTGTTCTGGTGTTCCTGTGAGAACACGCCTCCAGGTGCAAGACTGTGAAAGACCGCATAATTTCCCTTTCGATTTGGAAAGTACTTGTACTTTTAGGTCACCACTACTGACCTCAATCCTTAGCAAGAAACACATCAACCCTACAAAAATTTGTAACATTTGTACACAAAATCCTCCTGTTTTCTGTTGTATGTTTTATTGGCTTCACCTCTCACTTGTAATTTAAAGAGTTTTTTTTTTTGTCTGTTTGCTGTATTTGTATGTTATTTAATGTGTTTTGTTTTCATTTAATTTTGGTGTGTGCTATCGCTTTTTCTTTATATATGCGTGCTTCAGTAAGGCTTCAGTGATTTCTTTTTTGTCTGCTAGTTGAATGAAATGAAATGGTAAGAATTGGGCTTTAAGTTGTTTTCTACGAGGTACCTTCAACGTTTAGAGAAAGCCTCCATTCTTGTAGAAGCATAAATGTATTGTTTCGGCGGCACGAATGCCAAATTGCAAACGTGTTAACGCTTTTATTCTTTTATTTCTTCAGACAAAGTTTGAAAGCAACTTATTTCAGTTAAAATGGAGATATAATGGACCAGTGTACAATATATCCGATTGCCACGGAGTTTCTCAAGGAATTCCTGCTCTCTCTGCGATTACGAGAAAAATGCGGAAGACGTAAAAAAGAAGAAAATCATTCGTTTGGAAAAACTTGCCCGACGACTTTAAGGCCCGCGAAATTCAGCCAACAGAGTTTGAATAATCAGCAACCAAAGCTGGTGTACTAGGTCTCCAATGAGAATCGGTCTAACGTCATCTATTTACGGTAGGCTATACGACAGATGTGTACATCCCCCTGTGCAATATCACTTAAATGTCAAATGATTCAAAATTGTATCACCTCTCAATAATTGCATTATTTCTAAGTTGATAAGTAGAGTATTTCCTCTTATGAACAATCAAAAACAAATACTTTAGAAAGACTATATTGAAAATGCAGGCCTCAAAGTAGAAACTCAATGCAACAAAAGTGAATACACCTGTGATCACTGACACACAAGTTAGAAAACCTCTGATCATTGAAACAAAATTGAGTACACCTGTGATTTCCAATTAGCCTAATTGCATGAACATGGTTATAAAATGACCTGTGAACACCAGCACTTTCTCAATTTTGGACCTATGGGCTGTGTCTATCTGCATCATGGCTCCACAGGGAAAAGAATTGCCAGAGGAACTGAGAAATCTGATTGTGAGACTTCACAAAGATGGAAAAGGATACAAGAAGTCGGTGACCAATTAAAAATCAGTCGAAACACAGTTGCAGCATTAATCAGAATCAGAATCAGAATCAGAATCAGGTTTTATTGCCAAGTAGGTTTACACATACGAGGAATTTGTTTTGGTCAGGTGGTGCATAACAGTGAACATAAAATAAGATAAATAAAATGAAATAAACATAGTGCAATAAAAACATAACAGACATAAAATAACATAAACATAGTGCAAACGGTAAACAGTAAACAATAAACAATAGTGCAAGGGGATAAAGTGTTATCAGTACAGGTGCTGTCTGTTTGGTGTCCGTGGGGGTCAGGATAACAGTACAGTATCAGTGGGGGTCCCGGGCCTTGTTGATGAGGCCAGCTGCAGTCGGGAAAAAACTGTTCTTGTGTCGTGAGGTTTTGGTCCTGATGGACCGCAGCCTCCTGCCGGAGGGAGTGTTTGAAAGAGTTTGTGTCCAGGGTGGGAGGGGTCGGCCACAATCTTTCCTGCCCGCCTCAGGGCCCTGGAGGTGTGCAGGTCCTGGAGGGATGGCAGATTGCAGCCAATCACCCTCTCAGCAGCGCAAATGATACGCTGCAGTCTGCCCTTGTCCTTGGCGGTGGCAGCAGCGTACCAGATGGTGATGGAGGAGGTGAGGATGGACTCAATGATGGCAGTGTAGAAGTGCACCATCATTGTCATTGGCAGGTTGAACTTCTTCAGCTGCCGCAGGAAGTACATCCTCTGCTGAGCCTTCTTGGTGAGGGAGGTGATGTTCAGCTCCCACTTGAGGTCCTGGGTGATGATGGTGCCCAGGAAGCAGAAGGACTCCACAGTGTCGACTGGGGAGTCATGCAGGGTGATGGGGCGGGTGGGGCTGCGTTCCTTCTGAAGTCCACTACCATCTCTACTGTCTTTAGGGCGTTGAGCTCCAGGTTGTTATGGCTGCACCAGGACACCAGATGTTCAATCTCTCTCCTGTAGGCAGACTCATCCCCACCAGAGATGAGTCCAATGAGAGTGGTGTCGTCTGCAAACTTCAGGAGCTTGACTGACTGATGACTGGAGGTGCAGCTATTGGTATACAGGGAGAAGAGTAGAGGAGAAAGGACGCAGCCTTGAGGGGAGCCGGTGCTGATGGTCCGGGAGTCGGAGACGTGTTTCCCCAGCTTCACGTGCTGCTTCCTGTCAGACAGGAAGTCGGTGATCCACCTGCAGGTGCAGTCAGGCACGTGCAGCTGGGAAAGCTTGTCCTGTAGTAGAGCCGGGATGATGGTATTGAAGGCGGAGCTGAAGTCCACAAACAGGATCCTGACATAGGTTCCTGCAGTGTCCAGGTGCTGGAGGATGAAGTGGAGGGCCATGTTTACAGCATCGTCCACAGACCTGTTGGCTCTGTATGCGAACTGCAGGGGGTCCAGGAGTGGGTCCGTGATGGTTTTGAGGTGGGACAGTACAAGGCGCTCAAAAGACTTCATTACCACAGAGGTCAGGGCGACGGGTCTGTAGTCATTAGCCGCGTTTCCACCAAAATTACCCGGAACTTTCAGTCCCAGGAACTACTTTACCAGGAACTAAAAGGTTCCTTCAGCCAATGGTTGTCTGCGTTTCCACCGGGGTCTAAAGTACCGCGAAGATTAGGCAAATTAGCACACTGACTTTGTCGTCGGTCCCATCTGTCATATGATTTCTTCTGTAACCCCATACTACCACCGAAGTAGCCTACATTATTTTCTAATAACCGTGACAGCCCGGAGGGGTTTATTCCACTTATATACAACGGGTTACCAATGACTATATATGGTTACTTTTGTATTTATTGATTTTCATATATCCTCTCAAACACATTCATTATCAGCAGAAAACATGCACACGTTGTAAACAATTTTCTGTTTTATTACTTTCTCGTCGTCAATTCCATATAGGCCAATCGCAAAATGACAAGAATAGAACGAAAACTCGGACTTGCGTGAAAATGTAAATTAGTAGTGGTACAGCCACCGTTTGCTTTCCTTCGAAGTTACTGCTAGCCGAGCAGCGAAGTGTGCCCTCCAGATGCGAATCATGCACCATAAATGAGTCCATAGTCTTCCTGGTCTTTTCGTGGAATTGAAAAATGGCAGTAAAATTACGGCAGTCTGAAAAAGCTAAAGGGAAGATTACTAGAATTAACCAGTTATTTTACCCGGATAAAAAGTGCGGAAGGTGATTTCCAGTTTGCTTGTACTGTATCACCAATGTTAATTATGCAGAACTACCGCATACCTCACATAACTGTATCAAACGTTTTGAGTCAATTACAACGGGCTAACAAAGAAAATCCGGAAGAAAGTATTCAGCAACCGAATTAATCCGTTTGAATGTTTTGGTAGCCTACGTAATATGCTGTCCCAGCACGAATGCTTAGCATTTTATAAAACGAATACTAAAGCAAGAAAAGAACAGAAGAGCACACGTTATAATTCCAAGACGTTGACAGGCTATAACCAAAAGTAGGCAACTGCGCCGCATAACATACAAGTTTGATTTGAAGTTATTATGAAAATAAAGTGGTTTGCCGCTGCATATTTTCAAACATGGCGGGTAATGGCGGAAAATAAATACAACACAAATGCTACGAGTACTCGACCAATCAGAAATGTTCAGCGCTGCAAGCTCCACCCAAAAGGTTCCTGTACTTTCGGAAAGTACTACCCCCCGAGCAGGAACGTTTTGGGGGGTAAAACAAAGCCCCCAGAACTAAATTTAGACCCTAGTTCCTGCGGTGGAAACGCACTGAGTTCCTCAAAAGGTTCCTAGTTCCGGGGTATAGTTCCTGCGGTGGAAACGCGGCTATTGAGTCCTGCGGTCCTTGTTTTTTTGGGGACGGGGATAATGGTAGAGGTCTTGAAGCAGGCTGGTACGTGGCATGTCTCCAGTGAGGTGTTAAAAATGTCTGTGAACACCGGAGACAGCTGATCGGCACAGTGCTTCAGGGTGGAGGGAGAGACAGAGTCTGGTCCAGCTGCTTTGCGGGGGTTCTGTCTCTTGAATAATCTGTTAACGTCCCTCTCCAGGAGGGAGAGAGTCGTCATTGTGATAGGGGAGGGGGAGGGGGCCTCTGAGGTGGGTGATTGTAGAGAGGCCCGGGCTCCTGCTGAGATGGGGGAGGAGGAGCTGGTGGTCTGGAGCTGGTGAATGGGTTCACGGGGGATGGTGTCAGGACTGTCCCATTGTCTTTCAAATCGGCAGTAAAACTCATTCAGGTCGTTGGCCAGGCGCAAGTCATTAGTGGAGTGGGGGGCTTTCGGTTTGTAGTTGGTGATCTGTCTGAGGCCCTTCCAGACAGAGGCCGAGTTGTTTTCTGAGAACTGCTGTTGGAGTTTCTCAGAGTACAGTCGTTTAGCATCTCTCACCGCCTTGCTAAACCTGTATTTAGACTCTTTAAACCGGTCCTTGTCCCCACTCCTAAATGCTTCCTCCTTTGCCAGCCTTAGCTGTCTGAGTTTAGCTGTAAACCAGGGTTTGTCGTTGTTGTAGATAACCCTGGTGCGTGATGGTACACAGCTGTCCTCACAGAAGCTGATGTATGATGTCACAGCCTCTGTGTACTCATCCAGACTGATGATAGCAGTCCTGAAAACATCCCAGTCAGTGCAGTCCAAGCACGTGCGAAGATCCTCCATAGCTTCACTGGTCCACTTCTTAGATGTCCTCACAACAGGTTTGCAGAGTTTTAATTTCTGCCTGTATGCAGGAATCAGGTGGACTATGATGTGGTCAGAGTGTCCCAGTGCAGCGCGGGGGACGGCGTGATAGGCACGGTTGATTGTACTGTAGCAGTGATCTAAAGTGTTCTCCTCTCTGGTCGGGCATTTAATCAACTGGTGGTATTTAGGCAGTTCGTGGCTGAGATTCCCTTTGTTAAAGTCGCCGAGGACGATAACGAAAGAGTCCGGGTTTGTCCGCTCCACACACAGTATCTGGTCGGCGAGCGTACGCTGTGCCTCCTGCACGAGGGCTTGCGGTGGAATGTAAACACCGACCATAATGAATGAAGCGAACTCGCGGGGGGAGTAGAAGGGTTTGCAGTTGATGAAAAAAGTTTCCAGAACAGGAGAACAGTGCTGCATAATCACTGTAACATCTTTACACCAGCCACTGTTTGTATAAAAACAAATACCTCCACCTTTCATTTTGCCGGAGCCCTCTGTGTCGCGATCCGCTCTGAATAGCTGAAAGCCTGCCAGCTGCAGCGCAGAGTCCGGTATCGATCCACACAGCCAAGTTTCCGTGAAGCACAAAACGGAAGATGTTGAAAAGTCTCTGTTTTTCTCCACCAGTAGCTGGAGTTCGTCCAGTTTATTGCACAGCGATCGCACGTTAGATAGAAATATTCCCGGTAACGGAGTGCGTAGACCGCGTCTGCGGAGACGCACGAGCGCACCGGCACGTTTCCCTCTCCTCCGGCGTTTCACTGCGTGAACAAGGGTGAGCGTACCTTTGACAAAAGTGACCAGTAATTCCGCAGATGTGATGAGAATGTTCGGAAATAAATCCACAGGAGTTGTTACCCTGATATTCATGAGCTCTTCCCTGGTGAAAGAGTTCCGGATGCTATCGCAAAACACTGAATTTACAAACAAAACAAGGCAAAACAATGCGCACCAACACACCGAGGCAGCCATCCGCGGCGCCAGGAGGTATAGAACGAGCCATAGTACCACAGTGACCGTCCTCTTAAAATGACACCACGGACAGGGCGCTGCTTGCACAATCTAGCTCTGAAAAACAGACGGGAAAGTGCTTCAGACTTGGCACAGGGGTAATCAATGGAAATCAGAGTTTCTGTGACCGCTCAGACAGTGCGAAGGACGTTGCATAACGTCAACCTCTATGGACGGCGTCCAAGAAAAAAAACCCTTGCTTGCTCTTCAGCACAAAACGGCACAAAAAGATTAAAGTTTGCCAGAGAACATGAAAAGAAGCTTGATAAATATTGGGAGCACATTCTTTGGTCAGATGAGACCAAGATACATTTGTTCGGCTCAGATAGGGTCCTGCATGTTTGGTGTGAACCAGTGTAAATGATATAATGAGTGTTTGAATGTAAGTCACATGAAATAAATAATGTCAGGAATTGTAAAGTTGAATACACAAAAGTGAATGCTGTATACAGCACAACCACTACAGCCTGTAAATGTGCCACTTTAAATGTCAACGATAGTCTAAACAGTGAATTCTAAACAGATCTATTGCTAGTAGAATGCATTGACAGAGATAGTATTGGCTTTTAGCATCTGTGCATTTTTATTGATCCAGTACATTTCTCATACAATACACAGATTTCTTGATTTTTGCAGTAGACATGACTTTTATGGAGATTCAGTAATTGCCGTCCAAATCATGAACGTCCACGCTTGCAGATGTATGACGTGTAATGTGTCAAGTTGTATTCAATAAAACAATACAATAACAAAAAAATGAACATTTGCCTTTTCACTCACTCAACGTTGTTTTGCTGGGTAAACTAATTTTGGCATCCACACAAAGGTGATTGGGCCAGAGATACAAATACAATTCAAAATACAGTTACTGTCTTGAGGTTGAAAGCTTTGAGGTGTACGCACAAGAAGGGTGCAGAATCAACGCAACTCTTCACAACTCCTAAACTCTTCACATAGCTCAGGAGGTAAGACCGATTGTCTGGCAGTCGGAGGGTTGCCGGTTCAAACCCCGCCCTGGGCATGTCGAAGTGTCCTTGAGCAAGACACCTTACCCCTAACTGCTCTGGCGAATGAGAGGCATCAATTGTAAAGCGCTTTGGATAAAAGCGCTATATAAATGCAGTCCATTTCACACTTAAAGACTGAAATTAGCATCCTTGAAAGTTGTCAAGCTCAGAAACCATAACAAAACTGCTTTCAAAAACATACATATTTGTGCTGAACATTATACAAACATAGGAATATGTTAACAGCACTATGAAAGCTGTGAAACACCGACGCACATCTTGGCAGTGTCCATAAAAGTCCATTACAAATGAACCAGGGGACACCTGCTTTCTGAGGCAACCAAGAGTTCCAGACCGGCTTTTGTCCGGTGCTTCGTCGCAGACCTGCTTGCCATGGGTGTCCCTACCAGCAGTCCAAAGACTGCAGGCAATATAGCTCTGAGGGTCATTAGCACACACAAGCCCCTACAACTCGTCAAGGTACCGGTCAGAGTAGAGGGCAGAACACTCTCAAGGTATTGGGTAATACAACTGACGGACATACCGTGTAACCAATCAAAGAGCTAGAATAAGCAGCTACGCTGCAACGAACAGGAAGTGATAAGAGCAAGGTTGGTGGACTGCACTTCGTTTACCGCACATGCCATGATGTTATTGTGAAATTAATAAAAACCACTCGTTCTGAGTTCAAATAAGCTGCATCGGCCAGAAGTCTATCTGACAAACACGGAACTATTTACAGGGATAAGGCGTCCGCCGCCCAGCAGGTGGATCAGCGTCCTCCTGGGCACTTCGCTCCTGAGCGCCCTCCTGGACGCTTCGCTCCCGAGCGCCCTTCATCTCTGCCAGCCACTCCTCCACAGACCTTCCGGCGGCGGCGGCGCAGAAAGACACTTTGCCGAAGCGGCTGTGCCCGAACTCCCGCCGCTTCGGCTGTTTGCACTGCGCGCAGATGTACTCCACCGGATTCCGCCGCTTTGGCGGAATGGCGCCTCCCGCCCTCGCTCTCTCCGCCTCTTTGCGCCGCCGCCACGCTGTTGTCCGCGGAACGGGCGGTGGCGTGGCGGTGTCGAGCTGGGCTGGGACGCCGGAGGATGGCAGGATGTGCGCGTGGGCGATCCGTCTGTGCTGGGTGGCCTGGCGCGACCGGTCTTCTGGGGTGACGAAGACGAATGGCGGCTGTCCGCTCACCTCACCCCGAAGGAGCTGCCGTGGCAACGGCTGGGAAGCGACAGCCGGAGTAGAGGGAGCCACCACGGCCTGCTCCAGCACAGTTCTCTCCCACTCCTTCTGCCTCCGGGAGAACCTGAGAGTGATAAACCACAGGTTTTCAGCATGTTGACGGACAAAAAGTTACACATTTTGAGAAAGACTTACAGCGAACAGTTTGTGTGTCAAGTCACCACTTACCACTGGGAGAGAGTGCGCTGGTTCAGCTCGAACAGTTGCAGTGTGGTCTGGGCCATCAGCCTCGGGTTGTCCAGCACGAGCTCGCGGATGTGGGTATAATCCGCGAGCACTGCCGCCCACCGCGTCCTCCGGACTCCGCTGGACGTGTATCCGGTGGGGTGCAGGCGGCAGAGCTGGCTGCAAATGGCCTCCACCAGGCGACTGGCGCTCGGCCAACTTGCAGGACCCGAGGCTTGTCCAAGAAGGCAACTGTAAGGGGGGGGTAGGATATGTGAAGATATAATGTGACATATCTCTTGACACTAAAGGTTTGTTTACAGACAGTGTGTCATTGAACTTACCGTTGGAGACTCTCCTTTCCTGGCATGACAGAGGTCTTGCTCTTCGTTGCCTTGAACCGCCCCTTCACGAGCCTCTCCTGGTGCCGGGAAGGGTAGACAAGCCGGCTTTTGTCTGCGTCTGGGAGAGCGGTCCACAGACACACCAGCTTGTCCACCTTGGCGTCCGACACGAAGTCCAGTTCCCGCAAGTCCACTAAGGCACTGGCCAGCCGGGTAACGTGCTGGTAGCCCAGCTGTCCGTCAGGGCCTGCGGACTCCTGAAAGCAGGCGGAGTGTGATTTTTATTTAATAACGCATGCATGTCTTGAAATGCAACAGTGCCATTATTTGTCATAAAACAGTCCTGCTGTGTTAGTACAGTTTGCATGAATCATTATTTACCTCAGAGTCTTCCCCGGTGATAACCGGTGGAGTGAGTACCCGGGGAAGATCCTGGACATGCTTGTTTCCATTGATTACGTCACAGTGAGGATTTAAATTACTCCGTTGGGTCAGCATTGGCCCTCCTGTATATTTCCATGGTTCAGTCTGGTCTTTGTGATCAACACCAGCTCCAGTTATCACAGTATTCATGAGAGCACTCACTAAACCTTCACTGGATTCACACTTCATTTCATCAGATTTAATATTAACACATATAATATCCTGCAAGTCACTGATGTGTTCTGCCTGACGGTATCCTCCATCATCAGCTTCTGTTTTGATCTCGTCAGGGTGCAGATGGGTTACATATCCCAGCTCTGCACTGTCGAGGCTCTCGGTCTTAATAAGATTGCCAGTGTGGGAGGAGCCCAGATCAGTTTCTATTTTAATCAGTGATGTGTGTGTGTGGTGTACATCACTGACCCTGCTGTGTGCTGTAACACACTCTGGCTCAGGTGTGTTGAGTCCTGGCTTTTGATTTAAATCCGAAGAGCTAAATAAAGAAATAGAGCATTTACTTTCCATCATCTGATTACAACAGAAATGCCCGTATAATCGACAGATTGTTTGGTTACCGACACACTTGTATTGACATACACAGCCTATCCTACTCAATTGTAAAACACCGTAATCAATTTCGCATGTCACAAGAAATAAAACAAAAGTGTACCGTGGCTGGCATTGCACTGAGTTCGGCTAAACGGTCAGTGCTCGCTAGCGAAACGCATATTTGTTAGTAAAATAAAGAATTAAAAAATTTAAAAAATTTCATTAAAAAAACTTCACGTTGCAAAATATTAATGGCAATGAACGACACGTTCATACCTTATTCTCTTTTCAACGGGGGTGCTAAAACAGTACCCTGATATTTTCGTTCGCATTCACACCTTACAGTATAGATTAACACTCACACACCAGCAATTTCCGTAAAGCAAGCTTCAGTTCTTCTTCTGGTGATTTTCCGGCGGTGCCTAAGCTAACATGCGTATTACTGCCCTCCACTGGTCAAAGTAATAATATCAGCTCGCGTCTTGGTCCATTAAATCATTACACCAGGGAGGCCAGTATCGTATGAAAACTGTATAACTTTTCATAAGAACCCTTAAGTAATAAACAATTAACCCCATCATTTGAGAAACCATGGAGGAACTGTCAGATAAGGAACTATTTGGCGAACTTTCTTCTCTCTGATCTCTATATCAATGACCCTACCAAAGCTCAGTATCTTTCTTGTCTTTCTCCCAGCAAGGCTCTAACACACTCCTTTTTGGGTTTTGATCACTGTGACTCTGTGGATGTACCCTCTAATTTAATGACAGCTGAAAGCTGAAATTCAGCTGAAAGCTGAATGCTTCTCCCAGCTCCATTTGTACTGCTGCCCCTGGAGTTGTTCTGATTGCCGCGCTGCATAATCTTAACACCTGATACTGTACTGTCTGTATGTGACTTCTTTAGCCAACTGTCTGCTACAGATCCATATACTACACACACACATTATCAAAAACTGATATAATTAATCCTTTATATGTGGCTGCAATTGCTGTTCTGTCTGCTCCCCATTCTGTTGCTTCTAAACTTCTCACTACATTTAGTCCCTTTTTACATTTATCAGTTATCTTCTGTATATGAACTGCTCATGTTAATCACTCATCAAACTATAAACCTAAATGTTTGAAATGTTTAACTATTTCGAGTTCTTGCCCATATAAAATTAATTTGATCCCCTAACTTTTGTCTTGTAAAAAAGAGTATTTTTGTTTTATCTACTGAAAATGTAAAACCCCATTTCAATGACCAGTCTTCTACTTTACCAATCACTTCTTGTAGCTTCTTTACTATGAATGTGGTGGAAATTCTATCTACATCCACCGGCGGTGAGAAGAGTCAAAAGACTTACACACAATATTCTTTTCAAGCTTTAATGTTTGCAAACATAAGCTTATCCTGAGAACTCTTATCTAGTGCTCTGAGACACAGCCCAGAGACTTCCTTTTTTATAGCATAATCAGCGACAGGCTGTCATTAAAAACTGATAAACAGGATACCAATGCATACTCAGTAATATTAATTTTAGAAATGACATTTCGGCAGATGTGTGCGGTGGAGGCTCGTCTATCTCTTGATCTTTCTTTTCTCAGAAATGTCTTACACAAGAGAGCAGGCAGGTGTTTGTGGTCAGCACATCCTGTAGCACATCTCTGCTGCAGGCCTCTTGCACACACACACCCTTGCAAAAACGCAGACATGACATACATATCTTCACTTTGAATTTTACAAACACAATGAGCTCTGCATTTCTCCCTCTTTTCCACTTTGCGACATTGTCAGCATACCTTTATATATGTTTGAAAACATCACTAATCATAATTGAAAACAAAAAGGACTAATTACATTTCATTGTGGAGTACCATTTTCCAAAGTGTACTTCCTAGAATAATTATTTTCATATTATTATTGTTGAACTCAGTTAAGATTTCTTTTGATGCTTTACTATGATGATATAGCATAATATAACAAATGTGATCTCTGCCCGATGATGTTATCTCAATTTCATAATAACACATTTATACTCCGTCGAATTCAAAAGAGAACTCACAGAATCATTTGTTTCCTCATTCTGCCCTTCTGTTCTGCTATTTGCTATAATGGTGGCCTCCCAACCCCTTTTACTCTCTTCACTAAGATTATCAGAGCAGTGCACTTTCACAAATGTCTCTGCAAGCATTTCAGCCCTCTCCTCATTACACGCTGCTATTCTTTCTTCATTATCTAAAACTGGGTATCCAAATTATCTCCCTATCCTATTCGTTTTCCTTTTTTTTTTTTTTTTTTTTTAAATATTTCCCAATTTTTCTCCTACTGGAGTTCCTCTACCGACTAGGTAACAAAAATTACCCCCAAAATTTTGCATTCTGTTGTGCGGGGACGGGAATCCCCACCCTGCCCGCACGCACACAACACCTGCGTGGGTCTCCGGATGGCGGATGGAGCCACCAGACCCGTGAACAGGGCCGGCAGGAGCAGCCAGTCTTACTCCATCTCTCCCCACTCAAGCGTGGAGGACAGTCTAAAATGCGTAAAATGTGCTTTATTTTGAAGCTCAGTCCAAGAACGGAATAGGAAGTTATGTATTGTGGCGCACATTCACGGGTTCAGCCAACTTTGCTGAACTAGATCATACGTTTCATGGTTCACGCAGGATTCACCTAACCAGAGTGTCTTCCGCCGTTGTGAATTAAGCTACATTACAAAAGATTGAGTTGAATTGAGTTATCAACGAAGGGGTAAGTTTTATTTCCGTAATCTTGATTTCGGTTAGCGTCCGTCAAGTCGGATTGTTTTCCATTCACTAATGTTAGCATAAAATGTGTTTGCTCATTTGGCAGTCGCTGTGGAAAATAATCCCTCTAAACATGAAGGGCACCTAAGTAAGATAAATTAACACTGTGTTAAAATTCTGGGATTGTAGTAGCCTACCCACCGAGGTTAAGAAACATTGTTTTAGTTAACTTTGCTGATGTAAAGGCTGAATACTTATCACTATCACTACTACAATACATGGACATTGGGGATGCACTAAGAAGAATAAAGGGGAAATTTAACTGATAAGATAAATATCTTGACGGTTTTATATTATTGGCGTGGCATTTGCGAGGGACAGAAACAGTCCATAGAAATGACAGGGGAAGCTAGCTATCGCTAGTTAGCTATCACTGTAATGTGCTGTTAAGACGGTAAACAAACTGCACAAGTACACTCCTATCAACATCATCAGAGTCTGGATATCTTATTTTCAGTTTGTCCTACAAGCGATACAAAAACTCTTTGCATTTGAATGGATCTCTATGGGAATTGGGGGTGGGACTAGATTCAGCTGTAAATTATGCTGATACAGTATGGAACACATTTGTTGGCTAAATGGCTTTAAGTCATCAAGGGTCCAAGGTATCAAATGAGCCTCAAACCACCGTGCTGCTGCCAGATATGCAGTAGATACTACAAGCATTGTTTCTCCTGATTATTTTTTACATTGAGTTCAACAGGTAAATTAATCATATTGATAGGTCACAGACATCAGGAAGTCATGGCATGCAAATGATATGCAACCAAATACAAAACATGACTCTTTTATTTGACATTATGTTAATTTATCTACTGTATAAGTGAATTTCCCTGTTTCTAGCTTTTCCCCAAACAGTTCACTGCAGCAAAAGTAAACAAGCAAATAGTGGCACAGGAGGTCTCAGGAGTGCATTTGTTTAATTCTTACTAATTTTATGACCAATGATTTATTGTTAAAACCATTAAAAGCTTTTTTTTGTTGCCATTTTGGGCTTGGCCCATTTTTTTTGCCCAGGAGTGTACCACCCATCGGTAATCGTGGTGCCGCCACGCAGTTCAACCTCGAAACTGAAGCACTGAAGTTGAACTGTAAAACTGAAATGTGTGATGAACGCAGCTTGTTGAAAAGCATGACCTGCTTGTTTCTTTTGATGTTCTAACATTTTAATTGCAACAATACTTTCGGCATGGTAGGAACCCATAATTGTGGAAGGGCATGCACAGGCATACAGAATTATGGTGCTAAATGGCCTGGAGGGGGCGCTTTTTTCACAATACTGATTGGCATTGGCTCCATAAATTTGTATTGTCTGAAATTTGACAGGAACCCTCATACAGCTTCCCTGCAACAGTCCCAAAAAGCATGTCCCCCTCAGTCCAACATACTTAAAGAAAACTGAATATGAATGTGTACAATGTATTTAGCCTCACCTCCTTTAAATCCTGCCTCTATTAACATTTTTTAAATGTATTAATTGAAGGCTGACTCATGTAAGTCATGTGCATCAAATTTTGTCCTACTACTACCCTAGGTGATACTACATCACCTCTTAAGTTGCAATTTTCAAATTATTGCAGATGTACCCTTACATACAATATAGGCCTACACCAGGTATGAATGATATTTGGATTAGGTTTACAGTCCATGACAAAGGACTGACCAATGCACTACGACTCACTCTTGATGCTTGGCCCCCGACATCGCTGCTCTCAGCTATATTTTCCTCTGTTTCATGTGGTAGGAGTTTTTTTTTTTTTCTCACACACAAAACTGAAACAAACACAAATGGAAACCTTCACATTTTCTGAGGCACTTCAGAAAGGGCTTTTTCCAGCTCTGCAGTTATTAAACACGAATACTAATGCAAAAGTGGCAATAGAAATTAAAACTGTATTTTTAAATTGATTTGGGTCTTTGTATCACCCAGGGAGGGAGGAAAGGTTTCTCCCACCTCATAATGGAAGAGCGCCCCCTGTTGTCAGTCAGGCATCTCCAGGACTGCAGAGTGTAAAGAATGTGTCAGCTGCTGCAGTAGGACCTGTTTGATTCAGGCTTATTCCCTTCCCCTGTTTCCCTCCAGGAGCTGCACTTCTGCACACCTTTGAGCAGCAGTATGATAGAGGCAGGAGTCTGTCTGAGACAGGACACTGAGACAACACTACCAGAGCTCACTGAGCAGCACAGGATCAGACAGAAAGAAGAGGAACTCAGTGGACTGGAGTCTGTCCACATGGCAGAGTCAGAGACAGAGTGTGCTGCAGCAGGACTCAACACACTGGAGCCAGAGTGTGTTACAGCACACAGCGGGGTCAGTGATGTACACCACACACACACATCACTGATTAAAACAGAAACTGATCTGGGCACCGCCTACATTGGGGATCTTATTAAGACAGAGTGCCTAGACAGTGTAGAGCTGGGATATGAAGCCCATCTGCATCCTGACCAAATCAAAACAGAGGCTGACGATGGAGGATACCTTAAGGCAGAACACATCAGTGACTTACATATTAAATGTGTTCATAAAGAATCTGATCAAGTGAAGTATGAATCCAGTGAAAGTTTAGTGAGTGATCTCATGAATACTGTGATGAATGGAGCTGGTGTTGATCACAAAGATCAGACTCAACCATGGCAATGTGCAGGAGAGCCAATGCTGACCCAACGGGGGAATTTAAATCCTCACTGTGACGTAATCAATGAAAACAATCTAACCAGGATTGTCCCGAAAAGCACAAACGACAACGCCAAACGTACACATTGTCAGAGATTGAATTTGATAACTGAAGAACAGATGATGATTAATTCACAAAAAAGCCCAATACTTTTGAAGACAATGCATAGAAATGGTGACATTAATACAGGCGAAAAGTCATATAAGTGTACACAATGTGAGAAGTGTTTTGATAGCAAATCCGGTATGAAGAAACACATGACAGTTCATGTAGGTGAAAGGCCCCACAAATGTCATCAGTGTGGGAAATGTTTCTTTAGACTACATGATTTAAATGTACATCTGAGAAGTCATACAGGGGAACGGCCATACAAGTGTTCAGAGTGTGAGAAGTGTTTTACTAGAAAACATGTCTTAAAGATACACTTTAGAATTCATACAGGCGAAAAACCCTACACATGTATTCAATGTGGGAAGTGCTTTTCCACTATATTTAATTTAAAGAGCCACCAGAGAATTCATGCTGGTGAAAAGCCATACACATGTATTCAATGTGGGAAATGCTTTTCCAAAAAATACAATTTAAATAGCCACCAGAGAATTCATACAGGTGAAAAGCCTTACAATTGTCCACAGTGTGGGAAGAATTTTTTCACAAAACCTTGCTTCAGTCACCACCAGAGGCTTCATATGGGTGAAAAGCCCTATAAGTGCACCCAGTGTGGGAAGGGCTTTTCGAAGAAATCGGTTTTAAATCGCCACCAGCTAATTCATACCGATGAAAAACCCCACAAGTGTCTCCAGTGTGGGAAGTGTTTCTGTAGACTACAGGATTTAAATGTACATCTAAAGATTCATACAGGTGAACAGTCATTCAAGTGTACACAGTGTGAGAAGTGTTTTACTAGAAAACATTCATTGAAGACACACCTTCGAATTCATACAGGTGAAAAGCCCTACAAATGTATTCAATGTAAGAAGTGCTTTTCCCATATATTTACTTTAAGGAGCCACCAGAAAATGCATGCTGGTGAAAAACCTTATAAATGTGTTCAATGTGGGAAGTGCTTTTCCAAAAAATTCTATTTAAAGAGGCACCAGAAAATTAATTCTGGTGAAAAGTCCTATAATTGTCCACAGTGTAGGAAGAATTTTTTCACGAAGCCTTGTTTCAGTCACCACCAGAGGTTTCATTTCGGTGAAAAGCCCTATAAGTGCACCCAGTGTGGGAAGGGCTTTTCGAAGAAATATGTTTTAAATCGCCACCTGCTAATTCATACCAATGAAAAACCCCACAAGTGTCTCCAGTGTGGGAAGTGTTTCTGTAGACTACAGGATTTAAATGTACATCTAAAGATTCATACAGGGGAACGGCCATACAAGTGCTCAGAGTGTGAGAAGTGTTTTACTAGAAAGGATTCCTTAAAGACACACTTTAGAATTCATACAGGTGAAAAACCCCACAAATGTATTCCATGTGGGAAGTACTTTTCCACTATATTTAATTTAAGGAGCCACCAGAAAATTCATACAGGTGAAAAGCCGTACAAGTGTACACAGTGTGGGAAGTGCTTTTCTCGGATATCTCATGTAAGTAGCCACATGAGAATTCATACAGGTGAAAAGCATTCTGCATGCATTTAAATTACCATCAGAATGTTCCTGAAAGTGAAAACAACTAGCCAGCTTGCTAGACAGTAGAACCGTGGTAGCACCTAGTTGTAGCTAGCTACATGGGGCACTGACTAACTTTCTGAACAATACAAGCATTTGGTGCACTCAACTGTAACATTAATGTAATTAAGTATATCTGGCTAGCCACAATTTCTGACTGATTGAAATCCAAAAGTCTTGCTAGCAAGCTTACCAGCTAGTTTTGTCATAGTTACAGTCAAGAACTGTCATGCACTGTCAGCCTTTCTGTGGTTGTAGCTAGCCAAACTGGTTACTGTTTTTAAGAAGATGGGCAACTGACTAACTAAATAAAAAGAAATGTGGTCGGTAACTGTAATTTGAGTGTTGTTCAATGTAAACGGCTGTCTTCTGAAGCCGTAAATTACCTTGCTATTGTTCCTAGCTATTCTTAGTCGGTGGTGAAGTCCTTTAGCACATATTACCCTGATCTCAAGCAAAATGCATAAAATTCATCCTTGAAAAGTGATGGTTGCAGACAGTTACAGCTAATAAAATTCACTTGGATGTATCTCATTGATTTGCCTTGAGAGCCTGTATGGTACATGAAAGAAACCAAAAGATTTAATCAATGTTAATGTTTTTTAATTCAAATGAAAACATATAATTTGCTTTATATTATTGGCTATGTATACAGTGTACAGTAAATAAAATAAGAGCTTTTGTCACCTAAATGCAACATTGACTTATTTTTTTTATGAATTTTTTTAAATGAATACATTTGCCGTCATGAAATGCATATGGGTGGCCGTGAGTGAGTTTTGGTAAAGAAAATATAAAAGCGTAAGAAAACGTTAGTGTAAAAGAGGAAATTATCTGCCTGAGGGTGAGGCAGGATTCAGTCCTTCAACCGGAGGTTTACCAGTGTGTGACTTTGTTAGTGCAGCATCATGACATAGCTATGCAATGTGTGAAATATCATTAGCAAACCTGTCCATGGTTTTAAAGAAGACAGGCCAGTAAGCGCAGAAGAGCTCCCGTTGAATCCATATGGCTTTACAATATTGTAGCTGGTTAATAACTGAACGTGCAGACGGTACGTCATAATGCAGTGTATACGTTCGGTGAACGGCGGGTAGATATGGCGCAAAAGCAATAATTGAGAAGTAGTAGACAATTATTAGTGAGGGTAAAAGCAGGTTAAAGAAACACATTCCTAGCTGGGCTTGAACCTACAACCTTACCCACTAGGCCACAGGCAGACTAGCTGTTTAAACTGGAAATGTTTCAGAGTAATGAGGATGAGGATTTGGCTGATGTCGGTAAAATGTCCAATGGGAAGACGGCAGGAAAAATAAGAATGAGAAGAAGAAGAAGAAAGAGAAGAAGAAGAAGAAGGAGAAAACGCAAAATCCCCTTAGTTTGGGCCTTTATTGTGTGGACATGTGAAGTTGTTTATGAAATCTGTCTGATGAAATGGGGTCAGAATGTACAGAATTTAATGTTTTTAAGGGCTGAGTGTCTGTGGCTGTTGTGGTTATTTCTGTGGGGAACCCTGAAAAGTGCCAAACTCTTGGTGCTGTATAGGTATGGGGCATGCCCCCGCCAAGGCGTAACTTGGCGGGATGGCATACCTGCCATCCCAATAACGTTAGGACGGATGACTGCCTGGCGACGTAATCACAACGTCAGGGTAAGGTTATTCTATTACATTGTCAAACGTAAAGTTGTAAGGACGTAACTGTTACGTATCCACGTTGTTTTGCGACGTCGCAGCGACGGGGCGCTGGTCTTACGTTTTTACGTTAATACTACGTAAATTGAGACGTAACGCGGACGTTACGAGACCAATAGAGGACGTTAATAGTACGTCGCCACAACCACACATTGTTAGTAGGGGAATAGTCTTAAAAGGCCCAGGCAACTGGATTCAAATTGTGGTCATATACCCCAGAAGCACCAATGGATTGCCTTCTTAATATTTCTTTCAAGTTTTTTAAACCAATTATAATCATTAAATTGTAATAAACAATTGTAAAAATAACCAATATTATATTGTGACCTGTTCAGCGGGGTGGGCGTGTAGCCTATCCTGCGCAGCCGGTTCGTATAGGTGCCAGCAGAGGGCGCTGTGTGCTGTTAAAGGTGTTGCCGGCCAGCTGAGTGGTGTGGCTCCAAACCTGATTGACAGCGCTGCTGTTTCGAAGGAAGAGGAAGACGGGCAGTTTTCAGGATGTCAGCGGATGATATGTTAAAGTCTCACGCGGCCGCCCTCAAAGAAGGTCGGTCATTGATTCGGTTATTTTGCCAATTTATAATAAAACTTAAAAAGGTTTGTTAGGAGGTGGTTCTTACTGTCCTAACAGAGGTAAGCTGAAATGTAATGGTGTCACGGGGCAGTGTAAGCATGTCTGCCCCGAATCTGTTGCTTGCAGAACTGAACTCCTGCTTCTGCTGCAGTGCAATAGGCTGCCTGAAAGTGTGTGTGTCGTGTGTGTAGGCACGGAGAGAGCTCGCAGCGCGGCACAGACCCTACTGAATGTGCCGTACGGGGATGGAGACCGCGAGAAACTGGATGTGTACATACCCAGCAGTCCTTCTTTAGGTAGGGCTTTACGTAACACTTTGAAACCCCCTTCCCCTGGCCTGCACTGTCCTGGTTTACAATTGTACGCATTCCCAAGTAGCTATGTAATCAGAACCTATTGCCTTTTAGCCTAAGACCAGACGTGCATGTTCAGTACTGACATCACACCCCATGTACAAACATAAATGGTGGCTTGAGCAGGTGTTTCTAACTTCTTTAGAGTAGCAGTAGGCTACCTGGCAAGCTAAGCCTGTGCCGGTAGAACTGTTCTTTAATAAGTGCGTGGTGTTGAAAATGCCGGAGTGATTTTCTGTTCTGTTCTGGAGTTGTAGCCTACAATAGTCCAGATCCAAATCGCTGAACTCTGCTCACGGGCAATGTGTGCCCATCTAACCGGTTGAATCGGATGAACTGCTTAGCCGTGTAGCAGGTAGCTTCCGCGTATCGTGGAGGAAGTCCAGTCTCCCAAAATGTGTCTCTCTTTTCGGTTTCAGATTTGCCGCTGGTTATTTATCTCCACGGCGGATATTGGCAATTTCTGAGGTAAGTGTGCGTTCAAGTCTGGTAGTTCGCATTGGACGTCATTTCCGCAATACTTAGCGAAAATCCATACAAAACGTGTTTCTGGGACCGGGTTATGTGTTGATATGAAGCAGGCTATACGGTATTGCTCAATAAAATAAAATTTAATAATAAAAAATACACATCTATAGCCTATAGTATTACTATAGAGATTTCCTATAAACAACCGTAGTGTTGCTAGAGTATGTCTATGTTTTGTTTGTTCTTATGCATTTAAGAGATTATTATAGTAATACTGAGCAATTAACTGTGACAGTATGATAGTCAATTTGTTGTTCTACTGTAGAAGGTTTTATAATTATAGGTCTTATGATTTTAAAATTATGTTTCTGATAGCATGATAATTTTCAGACACATAACAGTAACTGAACTACTTACACTTGACAATATTATCTGAAGTAAAATAAATATATTCTATGATTGTACTCAAATGCTATTGATGTAGGCTATGTAAAGAATGAATAATATAACTGAACAAACATACCATAAAATGTAACATAGTAACACTATAGACTGATATTGCCTGTAAAATGTAAAGTACTACAGGATTATTTACACTAAACAATGGAAAATGTAACTATGCATACTATAGAAAATAATGTAATAACAATATTGACTGATATTGCCTATATGACTTAAAACACTACAGGATTATTAGACGTAAACAACAAATAATATAATTACACAAACACACTGTAGTGTTTTTTTTAGTAATGATAAATAAAAATCCATACTATAGATACTACAGAGCTCTATAATATCTGTATTATTAATATAGTGATACTATAGTATATTTTTGTATGGGTGTTGATATCCATTACATCTAATATACAATGCCTTTGGAAAGTATTCAGCCAGCCCCCCACAAACATTTGTCCTCTTACGCCTCAGAAATGGAGTTCTTTGAAGTATTTTTCTGCCTTCACCAACACAAAAATGAAACACTTAAATTTCTCATTTGCGGAAGTAATCGCACCCCAGTGTCAGTGCTATGTATGTAGGCTTGTGGCTGCATTTACTGCTCTGGGTCTTCTCAGGTATGTCTGCATGAGCTTTACACTGTTTCAGAATTG
Organism: Anguilla rostrata; assembly: GCF_018555375.3. Lineage (NCBI taxonomy): Eukaryota > Metazoa > Chordata > Actinopteri > Anguilliformes > Anguillidae > Anguilla > Anguilla rostrata. The sequence continues at coordinate 73,005,280 of NC_057934.1, forward strand.
CTGTGAATGTCCTGCTTCTCTGCCATGTTACATGGAAAGCAGTGGTGGTCTGACATTTTCCAGTCATACCACAGATTTCCTTTGGGCTTTAACCCTGGGCTTAAACTGGGCCCGTCCTGAGTACTGACCTTTGGGTTTTTAAACCATGACTTTGTTGCTTTCGTCTGGTCTTGTTGGGACGTATATAGCTTCAGCTGAAGCACAGACCTCTTGCGGACTGGAGCAGGTTCCTCTGAAGGGTTTTCCTGTTTTGGCTCCACCCATCTCGCCCTTGGTGGCAGCAAGGCTCCCAGTGCCCTCCTGCTGAAAAGCAGGGTGCTGCCTCCTCCAGGCTTGATGGTAGCGATGGTGTTGCCTGGGTGATGGGCTGTGTTTGGTTTACGCCAAACATGGCGCTTTGCTTTCCAGGCAAAACTCAAATTTTGTCTCACTTGACTGCAAAACCTCCTTCCGGATGGTTACATGGTTTTCGAGAAACCTGTGGGCGTGGCTTAACGTTGGCCTTTTCTCAGAAGTGGCTTCCTATAGGCCGCTCTCCCGAATAGGCCACGCCTGTGAACTGGTGAGGAGCACTTTCTGATCTCTGCTCTGTTTCGGTGTTCAGTTTGGGGTTTGATGCCTGTGAACTGGTGAGGAGCACTTTCTGATCTCTGCTCAGTTTCAGTGTTCAGTTTGGGGTTTGATGCCTGTGAACTGGTGAGGAGCACTTTCTGATCTCTGCTCAGTTTCAGTGTTCAGTTTGGGGTTTGATGCCTGTGAAGTGGTGAAGAGCACTTTCTGATCTCTGCTCAGTTTCAGTGTTCAGTTTGGGGTTTGATGCCTGTGAAGTGGTGAGGAGCACTTTCTGATCTCTGCTCAGTTTCAGTGTTCAGTTTGGGGTTTGATGCCTGTGAACTGGTGAGGAGCACTTTCTGATCTCTGCTCAGTTTCAGTGTTCAGTTTGGGGTGTGACTCCCACGCCCCTTCAGCCAATGAACTGCGTGACTCTGCCGGTGTTGTAGCTGGGCTCCTGGCCTCGTCTGTGTCAGCTGTCCCTCTCGACGGGTCGCTTAGTTTGGTGGGACGGTCTGATTATGGCCCTCGTCAGGGTTGGAGTGGACATCCATCCGGTTTCCCCCGGCGAGCCGTTAGCCCGCGCATCCTGAATGCGCCCAGTAGGGGTCTCGTGTTGTGGTGTACGCTAGTGCCATTGCTGTGTTCATTTATCGTTCACCCTGCAGTAAGGAAGAGTCCGGGTTCCTCGCCGTCCCCCTGGTTCAGAAGGGTGCGGTCGTGGTTGCCGTGGGTTACGAAACTGCCCCAAAAGGTACAGAAATGGTGTATGCTTTTATCGGACCCCTGTGCTCTTCCTCGCCCTCCCTCTCAGTTTTCTAACCTCCGTCTCTCTGTTCATTTTCTCTCTCTGTCTCGCGCACTCTTCCTGTAGGCGGCATGGATTTGATGGTGTCACAGGTGCGACGGAGTGTAGTGTCTGTCGTACAGCAGTACTCTCACATCAGGTAAGGCCGGATCTCTGAGCATGAGGGTCAATCCGGACTACATAAATGGATGGGGATTCCACATGCAGTTCCACACTCTTACTGAGAGACTCTCAAATTCAAACCAGGTATCCTATTGTCCTCTCTCTCTACATCCCGCCCATTCTTTTTCCCTCTCCCTCTCTCCCTCTCTCTCTCTCTCTCACACTCTCTCCCTCTCCCTCTCTCTCTCTCTCTCTCCTCTCTCTCTCTCCCCCCTTCCCCCCTCTCCTCGTTCCCTCCTCCTCTCTCTCTCTCTCTCTCTCTCTCCCTCTCTCTCTCTCTCTCTGCAGTGGGTTGTACCTGTGCGGCCATTCTGCAGGTGCCCACCTTGCTGCGATGATCCTGAGCACAGACTGGTCTGAATACAGCATCACTCCCCAAATCAAAGGTGCTTCTCTCGCCCTCTACACAACTCAGGTGGGGGTGGGAGAACGAGGAGGAAAGAAATAAATATAAGATGAAGTCAAAGAAATGTATCATTAATAGTAAAAAGGTTTTTAAGAATACATTATCATTATCATGTTTTCCTCTCCTGAAATATAATGCAAAACAATGGAAAAAAATACTAGAAATTGATGAAAAATAAGCATTCCCTAACCTCTCTCTCTCTCCCCCCCCCTCTCTCCCTCTCCTCTTTCCCCCCTCCCCCCCTCTCCTCTTTCCCTTCTCTCTCTCTCTCTCTCTCTCCCCCCTCTCTCTCCCTCTCCTCTTTCCCCCCTCTCTCCTCTCTCTCCCCTTCACCCCCTCTCTCTCTCCCCTTTCCCCCTCTCTCCTCTCTCTCTCCCCCCCCCCCCTTCCCCCCTCTCCTCTTTCCCTCCTCCTCTCTCTCTCTCTCTCTCCTCTTTCCCCCCTCTCTCTCTCTCTCCTTCTCTCCCCCTCTCCTCTTTCCCCCCTCTCTCCTCTCTCTCTCCCCTTCCCTCTTTCTCTCTCTCTCGCAGGTGCATTCCTCGTCAGTGGCGTTTTTGACCTGTTGCCTGTGCTCTCCACCCATGTGAATGAGCAGCTGAAGATGACTGAGTGTGTATCTCTCCTGTGTAAAGCCTTGGGCACCGTAATGCCTCCCATACTCCTGCTTCACTTAAACGCACAGCCGTCCCGTTCCTTCATTACACAGCACGTTACACACAACATCATTACACAGCACGTTACACACAACGTCATTACACAGCACGTTACACACAACGTCATTACACAGCACGTTACACGCAACATTACAGCCGCTTAGCAAACGCTCCTCCGCTCAGCCACCTACAGAGGAGGGAAACCTCATTCTTACGCTCGGGAATATCACCGAGAGGGGAACAGAAGGCCCATTTACAATCAATAAGTGTAAGGTTAGCAGAACAAACCAACGATCTGTATCGTAAACACAAGTACTGTTTTGTTTGTGCAGCCTAGTGGCAGGCAGTACAAGGAGGTGTGAGAGCATGTGTGTGTGAATTCGCATGTGCGTGTTTGTGCGTGTGTGCGTGCGTGTGTGTGTGTGCGTTTGTTGTGTGTGTGTGCATGCATGCATGCATGCGTGTGTGTGTGTGCGTGTGTGTATGTTTGCGTGTGCGTGTATGTGTGTGTGTGTGTGTGCGTGCATGCATGTGTGCGAGCGTGTGTCTGTGTGTGCGTTTGTGTGTGTGTGCGTGCGTGCGTGTGTGTAGTGTATGTGTGTAGTTTGTATGTATGCGTGTGTGTAGTGTGTGTGTAGTGTGTTGTGTGTGTCTGTATAGTGTGCGTGCGTGCATGTGTGCGAGCGTGTGTATGTGTGTGTGCATGCGTGCGTTTGCGTGCGTGTGTGTGTGTAGTGTGTTGTGTGTGCGTGCGTGCATACGTGTTTGTGTATGTGTGTGTGTCGTAGGGGCAGGCGGTGGTTGACGGGGACATCTCTTTTCTTTGTCTCCTGATAGGGAGGCGGCAGTGAGGAACAGCCCAAGCCGATTGGTCGCTCAGCTGAAGCAGTCCTCCTCTGATTGTGACATTGTGGTTGCCATGGCGCAGAATGACTCCCCTGACTTCAGGAAGCAGTCGGAGGAATACTTCAAAGTCAGCACAGTGCCGTATAGTGTAACCTAGCAACTTTCGGACATTAGAATTATTTGTTTAGCACATTGGATGCCTTAAATAGTGTGAATTTCCTGTTTGCATATGCTGAAATAAGCCCAGCACTGTTTAAATGGAACAATAGTTCAGTCTCTTATTGACCTGCCTCTGTGGTGTAATGTCCCTGCTCACCTGGATGGTGTCTCTGTGGTGTAATGTCCCTGCTCACCTGGATTGTGTCTCTGTACAGACCATACAGAGATGTTTACCCTGTCTGACCTTTTGGTTTGATGTCCTTGTTTTATTTCTCACTGGACTTTTGTGTTAATGCATGCTCTTTTTTTGTATTTGTGCTTTTCCCTGAATTGTTTCCCAGTTTGTTTTTTATGGCAGCTATTTTCATGTTCTCTCTTGCCCTCTCCTCTCTCTCTCTCTCTCTCTCTCCTCCTGGAGGCTCTGGAGTCCTCTGGGCTGAAGGTGACCCTGGAAGATGTCCCAAACACGGACCACTTCAGCATCATTGAGCAGTTTGTGTGTGGAGACTACCACCTCACTCGGGTAAACGCTCTGATATAGTGCGTTCCACCGGTGGCATAGCATTCTCAGAATCTCTCTGTGACACCACAATGGAATGGAAGTTCTTGTTGTGATGTCACATTAGCACACCTGTCTTACTATGATGTTAGGTTACAGAACCAATCTCAATGACTACCTTTACATGCACAAAATATTCCGGTTTTTGCCCTTATTCCGAAAAAAACAATATTCCTACTATGCTGTTTACATGGCTAATGAAATGAATATTCCACTAATATTCCTGTTTACATGCCGCTGTGCATACTCCGATTAACAGCTGTGCATTCGGAATAAGGCCTAATACGGAATATCCAAATGGAATATGCTGTTTACATGACCCGTATCAAATTCAGAATATTGTCATATTCGGAATAATGGTGGAAAATTAGTGTGCATGTAAACGTAGTCACTGAGACATCACATTGAAATGAACAGAACAGAACAGAACAGAACAGAACAGAACAGAACAGAACAGAACAGAACAGAACAGAACAGAACAGAACAGAACAGAACAGAACAGAACAGAACAGAACAGAACAGAACAGAACAGAACAGAACAGAACAGAACAGAACAGAACAGAACAGAACAGAACAGAACAACGTCTTTTCCTAAGGGGAACTTCAGGTGAAGTACCTGTACAAGAAATTAAACAATTTACATAACGCTAAGAAATAAAATTATAAAAATTGCATGTAGAGATTTGTACATTACGTTACCATTATTACGAATTAGAAAAGAAGAATTCTATGGAGGAAATAATCATAAGAGCTTCAATACATAAATTACATAGAAGTAGAACAGTTAATACTAAAATATATTTCATTCTTTGTATCATTTATAATTTAAAATGTTGTATCATTCACATTATTTAATATGTTTGTTTGATTTGTATGTATATTATGCGTGAGCTTTGGTAAGAAACGTGATTGTAGTTTGGAGTGTTTGCAGGGACGGAGAGCACTGCTGTACTGCAGGGATGCCTGTGGCTGCATAGCTCTAACTGCACTGTCCTTCTCCCTGCAGAGCTCTGACTGCACTGTCCTTCTCCCTGCAGACCTCTGACTGCGCTGTCCTTCTCCCTGCAGACCTCTGACTGCACTGTCCTTCTCCCTGCAGAGCTGTGACTGCACTGTCCTTCTCCCTGCAGAGCTGTGACTGCCTGTCCTTCTCCCTGCAGAGCTGTGACTGCGCTGTCCTTCTCCCTGCAGACCTCTGACTGCACTGTCCTTCTCCCTGCAGAGCTGTGACTGCACTGTCCTTCTCCCTGCAGAGCTCTGACTGCACTGTCCTTCTCCCTGCAGAGCTCTGACTGCACTGTCCTTCTCCCTGCAGAGCTCTTACTGCACTGTCCTTCTCCCTGCAGAGCTCTGACTGCACTGTCCTTCTCCCCGCAGAGCTCTTACTGCACTGTCCTTCTCCCTGCAGAGCTGTGACTGCACTGTCCTTCTCCCTGCAGAGCTCTTACTGCACTGTCCTTCTCCCTGCAGAGCTCTTACTGCACTGTCCTTCTCCCTGCAGAGCTCTGACTGCACTGTCCTTCTCCCTGCAGAGCTCTGACTGCACTGTCCTTCTCCCCGCAGAGCTCTTACTGCACTGTCCTTCTCCCCGCAGAGCTCTGACTGCACTGTCCTTCTCCCCGCAGAGCTCTGACTGCACTGTCCTTCTCCCTGCAGAGCTCTGACTGCACTGTCCTTCTCCCTGCAGAGCTCTGACTGCACTGTCCTTCTCCCTGCAGAGCTCTGACTGCACTGTCCTTCTCCCTGCAGAGCTCTGACTGCACTGTCCTTCTCCCTGCAGAGCTCTGACTGCACTGTCTTTCTCCCTGCAAGCTCTGACTGCACTGTCTTCTCCCGCAGAGCTGTGAACTGCACTGTCCTTCTCCCTGCAGGCTCTGACTGCACTGCCTTCCCGCAGAGCTCACGCACTGTCCTTCCACTGCAGAGCTCTGACTGCCTGTCCTTCTCCCCGAGACCTACTGCACTGCCTTCTCCCTGTCAGAGCTGCTGGTTGGGATGTTTACTCATCAGCAGGCCTTAAGATGATGGCATCGAGAGCTCTAACTGCACTGTCCTTCTCCCTGCAGCTCCTGTTGAACATGATTGGAAGAAGCTGAAGAGACACTGAGCTCCTTACCCACAATTCAACGCTCTACAGTGCCTGACCTCTGCCCGACCCCGTGCAAAGTGCACTCGGCCTCATTTTCATTTCCCGTGAATCACCAGGCTGCTGGGTTGGCATGGTTACATCAGTCAGATGGCCTTTATGAGAGTGATGGGGGGAATGGGCGGGGCCTAACATTCTGTCAGTCACTATGATGTCAGGCTTGGCTGTTCTCAGAGGGGAAATAAACACAGTTAATTTGTGGAAATTAGGTTGCCATTGATATGACCTCACAGCTGTCCAGGAAATCCTAATTTTCCATCTATAATGCAGCATTAATTTCCTGTTCCTGTGGTGAGTGAATTCGCTTCACGTTTGCTCCAGTGAAAGAAACAACCCAGCACCATAGTTTTACCGAACTTGTACAGACTGGGTTTACTTGCTGTTGTTATTGTCACTCTAATAATTATTTTTAGTGGTTCTTGTTATTGTTTTCCCCCTAAACTTTGTAGTTCAGAGGTAAATAAATGTGAACTTCTGACTATTTCATATAAGTGCTTGCATTACTGTAATTGGTTTGAAGTACTGGGTAAAGAAACATTAAGCCCTATCTAGGCCTGCTGGTAGTAATCTGAGATTTGCACTAATAATGTCTTTAGTGTGTGATTTAGCTATGACACAACCTGCACTTATTTGCACAAAACAGTTCACTTTATTGGCTTTCACTGAAGTAATTGTGGCCCCTGTAGATAGTATCAGCGCTTATCCGTTGAAGTGGATAGATCGAGACTTTATATTAAAAGAAATTAGCACAATTAATAACACTTTGTTTCATTATTTCATATTGTGATGCGTTCCGTTTTTGTTCTGGCAGTAAGGCAAAAATAAACACAGACTGTTAAGAGATGATATTTGAATTTTTTTTTTTTAATGGCACAATAAAAATTAACGTTAAAGTGGATGTCAGCATAAAGCGTGTGGATTTTGTGCTCAATTCGGAGAGGCTGTTTATTCACGACCCTTTTGTGACAACCTCCGCAATATGACCGCTGGATAAAGCCTGTTTGTTGTGAAATAAAGCCTGTTTGTCCTCCCAGGGTCTGGGTCGGCCGTATTCTGTAGAGGTCTGGCGGTTATTGTACTACCAGTGCGCTATTACAGTGCTGACGAGAAGCGTTGCTGTCGGTGTCACGTATACGGGCCGAGTTGGTTAGACAAGTGGCTGCGGACACTCTCGCACCCACCGCTTTTAAAACGCAGGGTAGAGTGCGCACAGCAAGAGTGGAAAGACGGAGCTGGACACCGGAGAAGGTCATTGCGTGGGGCTCGCTCTATGACAACGCAGGTCTCAGGTTACGTGGCATGCGCCGTGGAGGCGGTCCGCGGACTCCGCGCGCAGACGGGGGAACCGGGACAGAGAACGCGCTGGCAGCCTCGGCGCCGTGCGCGCGATTGAGCAGGGGCAATGATCCTCCGAAGAGACGCGTTTCCACCTCCAGAAATACACCTTGGCCAAACGCTGGGATAGCCGCTCCGGCGACTGAACTGCGCTCGCACGGTAGGCTGCTATTTTAGGTTTGTAGGATACAGCGTGGGTTAATGGGTTAGCTGCCTGGCCTAAATCCTGTTAACGGGACATACACCTATTAATCGGAGTTTGCTGAACTAGCTCGCCCGAAAAAACGCCAAAGCTTTTGTGCAACCGGCTTGAGTGGATTGACGACAAAGCGTGTCAATTTATTTTTATATATTTTATTTAATTTTTTATTTTAAAATATAATTTAAATTTATATAATTTTGCGTTTTATGGAGAGAGTACAGAAGGAGAAAGGGGGTGTTTCATGAGGGTACGCAGTAAATAGCGAGTGGAGATTGCCTGCTGATTGAAAATTATTTGTCTACTGGCTAGCCACCTAGCTAGTATTACTGTACAAACCCAGACACGTCTATAGCCTACTCTAGCGAGATAAAACTTGATAATCGAGGTAGGAAGCACACTTATCCACAACTGGCGGCGTTAGATTTTACTTTAGGTTACATGAAAGGTGAAGTATTGCCTTTATTATAAAACGCCCGACCTCACTGGGAGTACGAGATCACTTCAGATACAGTGATTGATTCAATTAACATTTAGATCAACAAAGACAGCATTTCTTTAACATTATACCTATAGCCTACTCGATTTATCCTTTGCTGACATGTAATTTCAGGGTCGCGTGCGCTGGGCAGGTGTATCATTTATAGCCCGTTCTTTTGTGTGGCTGTATGCACACATACCCAAATTAAACGCGTTTAATGATGTTTTTTCAGTTAAAAATTGCCATTTACTGGAATCTTAATCTGGGTTTGTGAAATCAGCCCTCGAAGACTAATCCGACACGACACAAAGGACGGAACACAGGCGTTTTGACTGGGTTTACGGCAGCTCCGCACGCGCAAGGAGTGAATATTTCGCGGTTCTTGTTTACCAAAGCAGAGTATGAAACTGATCCTCCACCCGCCTCTCCTTTGCTATCTCACGTTTATCCTTCATCTTTTCCGTCGGCTTTGAGAGAACGCAGCGCTCGCGAAGGAGTGTTTACACACATGGCAAGCTTCTTGCGAAAGAGCCGGTAGATGTTTTTTAATGGGCATTCATCAGGGTTGCCAGGTATTTAGTAAACAATTAGATTTTTCGGGAGGAAAAAAAATCTCATGATGAATATGCAATACAGTGAATGAGGGATTACAAAATATATTGAGTGACAAATCTCGAAAACTTGCTTATAAACAGGACGAATGACATAATTGTCAGTTAATAATGAAGAATTATTTTTGAGGACGACCTACTCGCAAATATTTTGGAAAACTGTTGGTGATAAACGAAGGGGGTGTGCTGTCTGTTCGTGATTCACAAGCATGACCTTGCGGCTGCACGTGTTTTCGCACGCGAGGTATAACATGCTCTGCATATCTGGGGTTAATGTGCAGGAGAAGGAAAAGGTCCTGCACTGGTGGCGCGTGCGCGAACCAGGAAAATCTCACGCTTGGTCTGCCCGGGGTGAGTTTGGTATTCAAATTTCAGATTTTCGTGCTTTGCATAAAAGGAAATTCTCTTCCGAGACAGATCCGAATAAGCATAATTCAAAGCAACCGAGTCCCGCCCGATAATGACATTTTTTTCTTCCCAGAAGCGCTTTCAGTAAACTTCTGTCCCTCCTCTTTTGGACTCAATAGTAAAGCATTTCATGATCCTTTGTGTGGTTAAGGTTTGTGTGTAAGATATTTGAGCCTTGGTTGTTCTTTCGTAGTGCCCAGTTATCCCCATTGGGGTTTAACCCTCCAGTTAACTCCAGGACTGGAGTTAAACCTGCAGACACTGCGGCCCTCCAGGACTGGAGTTAAACCTGCAGGCACTGAGGTTTTCTGGGATTGGAGATAAACCTGTCCTAGATAGGCACTTTGAGGAGAGTGGTTGTGAGGGAAGTTTTACAAGCTGACCTTCACCCTCTGCCAAATATATGGCCTTTATTTGGGAATGTGGTCCATTCGGTGTGATGTTGTTTCTGGATCTCTTGACATCACTGTGATCACACCCTTTGAGTGTTGTCCTGAAGCTCTGATTGGGCAGTGCAGCTGTCACTCAGTCACAACCCTCCCTGGTCTGTGAGCCATGTCATAATGGCGCTCTGTTTGCCTGGGGAGTATCCCGGCTCTTAGAGGCGGGGGAGGGGAGGGGAGGGGAGGGGGGGGCTGTGAAAGAGGCTATTCAATGGTGAGATTCTGGAGGACCTCTCACACAGATTCAGGATGGTCTCAATCAAAATTGACACCAGGTGTGTGTGTGTGAGTGAGTGAGTGAGAGTGAGAGAGAGAGAGAGAGAGAGAGGGAGAGAACATATCCGAACCATATAAATTTAAAAGTCTTCTGGGGGAAGAGGATACCACAACAGAGGTGGCAGCTCAGTACGTCTCTGCCTGCCATAAATTAAGAGGGTGGGGCCTCAGATATCATGTGTTCACTGTTAAAACTGACAGGTTTCTTAATATGTTACATTATAAAGTGAATGTCTTTTCACCTGGGTGGGTGGGTGTGTGTGCGTATTTGCATATGTTTATGAGGGGGTGTTACTGTTTTTTTCTTTTTCCCATCTTTTCTTGTTTGTGGAGGTTTGTTTGTCATTTATGTGTCTCATTGCTTTTGCAACACAACTTTATTTGTCATGCAAATAAAGCACATTTGAATTTGAAGAGAAGTGCATGTGTTTTTGAGAGAGAGATTGAGATAGAGCGAGAGAAAGAATGTGTGTGTCTTCTGAAATATGACCAGGCCTCAGACCACAGAATACCCAACCGCCCTAACCCAACAGCCCTAAGCCTAACCCAACCGCCCTAACCCAACAGCTCTAAGCCTAACCCAACCGTCCTAACCCAGCAGCTCTAAGCCTAACCCAACCGCCCTAACCCTAACCCTAACCCAACCGCCCTAACCCTAACCCTAACCCAACCATCCTAACCCAACAGCTCTAAGCCTAACCCAACTGCCCTAAGCCTAACCCTAACCCAACCGCCCTAACCCAACAGCCCTAAGCCTAACCCAACAGCTCTAAGCCTAACCCAGCCACCCTAACCCAACCGCCCTAAGCCTAACCCAGCCATCCTAACCCAACCGCCCTAAGCCTAACCTAACCGCCCATTCCAACAACTGTGAAACTGTGTATAAGTGCAAAATAGTGGAGTCTTCGATTAATTTCTCTCTCTGTTTCTCCCTCCTCTCTCCCTCCTCTTTCTCTTCCTCTCCCTCCTCTCTCTCTTCCTCTCTCTCCCTCACTCTCATCCTCCCCCCTGCCCCATTTTTCTCTCCCTGTCTCTCCCCCTGTCTCTCTCCCCTTCCCCTACCCCCTCTCTCTCTCCACTCCCCCCCCCCCCCCAGGTGGGCTCCATGTCTCCCCTCTCGTACCTGCAGTTCGGTGCCGTGCTGTGGCGGCGGGTGCAGTATCTATGAGTCCCATTCGCCTCTCAGCGCTGTGGAGGCTCCCCCTGCTGGCCTGCATGAGCAGCACGCCCCCAGACTTGCGTTTCCGCCTGCGGGGGCGGGGCATGGCGCTGGCCTCCCTGCTGACCCTGGCGCTGCTGCTCTACCTCAACCGGCCAGCAGGGGCGGCGGCGGCCCGGGGCAGCGCTCCGTCGGCGGTAATGGGCAGGCCCAGCGTAGCGGGAGCGTGGGGGCGGGGCCAGCGGAGCGGCGCTACAATGACACGTACCCGCTGTCCCCGCCCGTGCGCACGGCGGCAGGCACACGCTACCGCATCGCCGTCATCGCGGACCTGGACACGGCCTCGCGCGCCCAGAGCCACCTCACCTGGTTCAGCTACCTGCGGCGCGGGCACCTGCTGCTGTCCGCCAGCGGCGAGAGGGTGGAGGTGGAGTGGGACCCGGACAGGGTGGTGCTGGAGAGCCACCTGGCGGAGAAGGGGCGGGGCATGGAGCTGTCGGAGCTGGTGGCCTTCAACGGGCACCTGTACAGCGTGGACGACCGCACGGGCGTGGTCTACCGCATCGAGGGCAACAAGGCCGTGCCCTGGGTCATCCTGCCCGACGGCGACGGGTCCGTCTCTAAAGGTCAGACGCCCTTACACACTTACACCCTTATGCACTTACACACACCCTTATACCCTTATGCCCTTAAACACTTACACACTTACACCCTTATACCCTAATACCCTTAAACCCTTACACCTTTATGCACTTACACACTTAGACCCTTACACACTTTCACCTTTATGCACTTACCCACTTTCACCCTTATGCCCTTACACCCTTATGCACTTAAGCAATTACACTTTTATGCACTTAAACACTTACACCTTTATGCCCTTGCACACTTAAACCCTTATACCCTTACACACTTACACCCTTATGCACTTATACACTTACTCTTTTATGCACTTAAACACTTACACCTTTATGCACTTGCACACTAAGACCCTTATACCCTTACACACTTACACCCTTATGCACTTATACACGTACTCTTTTATGCACTTACCCACTTTCACCCTTATACCCTTACAGCCTTCCCTCCCCAAAAAAGTAGGAATGAGGGGATGAGGGCTTAGGGGACATCTTAAATTAACCTCTAAGATTAATAGTCACTATAACCACCCTGTTTCCTCCCCCCCCCCAGGGTTTAAAGCTGAGTGGCTGGCAGTGAAAGACCAGCAGCTGTATGTGGGGGGTCTCGGGAAGGAGTGGACCACTACCACGGGGGAGGTCGTCAACGACAACCCAGAGTGGGTCAAGGTGGTGGGTTTCCATGGCGATGTTCATCACCTGAACTGGGTGCCCCAATACCAGGCCCTGAGGAGTGCAGCAGGGATCTCCCCTCCAGGTGAGATTCTGATCAGGGGCTGGTACCGGGTCACCCCTCCAGGTGAGGTTCTGATCAGGGGCAGGTACTGGGTCACCCTTTTCTCTCTCTCTTTCTCCCTCCCTCTTCCTCTCTCACTCTCAGTCTCACTCTCTCTCTCTTTCTCTCTCTCTCTGTCTTTGGCCCTCTCTCAATCATTTCTATCAAAAAAGATAAACATCATCATTCCCCCCCCCCCCCCAGGGTATCCGATCCACGAGTCGGCGGTGTGTTTATTCTGCCCCCTCTCGCCCCCCGGGGTACCTGATCCACGAGGCGGCGGTGTGGTTTATTCTGCCCCCCTCTCGCCCCCCCAGGGTACCTGATCCACGAGTCGGCGGTGTGGTTTATTCTGCCCCCCCTCTCGCCCCCCCAGGGTACCTGATCCACGAGGCGGCGGTGTGGAGCGCGGTGCAGCAGCGCTGGTACTTCCTGCCGCGGCGCGCTAGCTCTGAGCGCTACGACGAGACGGCGGACGAGCGGAGGGCCGCCAACCTGCTGCTGAGCTGCTCGGCGGACTTCCGGCGCGTGACGGCCAGCCGCGCGGGGCCCCTGCACCCCACCCGCGGCTTCTCCTCCTTCCGCTTCGTCCCCGGCACCCGCGACCGCCTCGTCCTGGCCCTCAAGTCCGAGGAGGACGGCGGCCGGGTGGCCTCCTACATCCTGGCCTTCACGCTGGACGGGCGCGTCCTGCTGCCCGAAACCAAGATCGGCGACGTCAAGTACGAGGGGCTGGAGTTCATTTAGCGCCCGCCCGGGCCGGGGCCGGGGGGGGGGGCTCAGTTTGAGTCGGCTTAACCTCCCCTCCCCCATAGAGCTGGCCAGTGGGAAGTAACGGCTGCTGGACCACATCATATGATTGGCCAGGTGAAAAGGGGTGGGACGCTGATTCACGTCACGTGATTGGTCACAGAAAAGGGGTGGATACTGGTTATTGGCACGTGATTGGCTGCTGCAGCTGAGGGCCTGTAACCAGTTGCTGCCCCACGATAAGGCCGACTGCTGTCCCCGGGCCCCTGTGGGAATCAGGGCGGCTCCTCCTGCGTGTAACAACGCTCCAAACGGAGCTGTGATGGAGCTGCAGTAAGGCGCACTGGACTGGACAGTCTTTCATTAATTTATTGATTTTTATTCTGTACAGTAGCTCTGTGTTTTATGGAACACAAATTCTAACTATCACCTCACTGTTGTATATAGATGTGATAACATTTACGTGTAAGTGTGTGTGTGTGTATATATGTGTGTTCGCACACACACACACACAGTTCTCTTCTAGTAAAATGCCTGTGGTGGAAACATGCTGTTGGCTCTTCATTGGCTTTGCCTGGTTATTGTGTGGTTCACAGACCGTTTTCTTAGAAGCCGGAAAAGACCGATTTATAGATGAACACAGACCAGTGCCTGCAGTCTGTTTGCTCTCATCCCAATGATGGAAGGGTCCATTTGGCACCGAAGGCCACTTAAAATGAAAACTAAATGAAAAAGCATCTCCTTCTTAACTGATTCCAGTCCAGTATGGAAGTTTGGGCTGCAGAAGGAGCCTCACCCTGAGACTGCGATCTTGTACATGTAGAAATGAGGTTCTGGGAAGAAAAGCCTGTTTACTGGGTTGAAGTGATGCGAGTATATGTGTGTGTGTGTGTGTGTGTGTGTGTGTGTGCATGTGTGTGTGTGCATGTGTAAGTGCGTGTGTATGTGTGTGTGCGTGCATGTGTGTGTGTGTGTGTGTGCGTGTGAATGTGTTTGCATGTGTAAGTGTGTGTGCATGTGTGTGAGTGTGTGTGCATGTGTTTGCATGTGTGAGTGTGTGCGTGTGTGTGTGTGCATGTGTAAGTGTGTGTGTAGTGCATGTGTGGTATGTGTGTGTGCATGTGTGTGTGTGTGTGTGTGCGTGTGTGTTGCATGTGTAGTGTGGTGCTGTGTGTGTGTGTGTGCATGTGTTTGCATGTGAGTGTGTGCTGTGTTGTGTGTGATGTGTATGTGTGTGTGTGCATGTGTGTTTAGGTGTGTGCATGTGCGTTTAGGTATGTGTGTGCGTGTGTGTGTATGTGTGCATTGCATGTGTAAGTTTGTGTATGTGTTGAGTGTGATTATGTGTGCATGTGTGCGTGTTTGCATGTGTACGTGTGTGTGTGTGTGTATGCAGTGTTTGCATGTGTGTTGTGTGTGTGTGTGTGATGTGTGTGTGTGTGTGTTGTGTCGTCATGGGATGTGCATTGTGTACTGTGTGTGATGTGTTTGCAAGTGGTAAGTGGTGTGTGTCATGTGTGAGCTGAAGTGTGTGTTACTGGTGTTTGCATGTGTAAGTATTTGTGTGTGTGTGTGTGTGTGTGTGTGTGGTGCATGGTGTGTGTGTGCATGTGTGTGTGTGTTTGAGTGTGTGTGTGTGTGTGTGCTGCAGTGTGTGTGTGTGCATGTGTTTGTGTGTGTCTTGCATGTGTAGGTTGTGGTGTGCATGTGGGGGTGTGTGTGATGTGTTGCATGTGTAGTGTGTGTGTGTGTGTGTGTCTGTGTTGTTGTGTGTGTTGCATGTCTAAGTGTGTGTGTGTATGTGTGTGCAAGTGTGTGTCTGTGTGTTTGCATGTGTAAGTATTGTGTGTGTGTGAGTGTGTGTGTCTCTGGGTGTGCAAGTGTTTGCATGTGTACGTGTGTGTGTGCGTGTGTATGCATGTGTTTGCATGTGTAAGTATGTGTGTGTGTGTGTGTGTGTGTGTGTGTGTGTGTCTCTGGGTGTGCATGTGTCTGTGTGTGTGTGTTTGCAAGTGTAAGTGTGTGTGTGTATGTGTGTGCAAGTGTGTGTCTGTGTGTTTGCATGTGTAAGTATTTGTGTGTGTGTGTCTGGGTGTGCATGTGTGTGTGTGTGTGTGTGTGTGTTTGCATGTGTATGTGTGTGCCGGTGTGTGTGTATGCATGTGTTTGCATGTGTAAGTATGTGTGTGTGTGTGTGTGTGTCTCTGGTTGTGCATGTGTGTGTGTGTGTGTGTGTTTGCATGTGTAAGTGTGTGTGTGTATGTGTGTGCAAGTGTGTGTCTGTGTGTTTGCATGTGTAAGTATTGTGTGTGTGTGAGTGTGTGTGTCTCTGGGTGTGCAAGTGTGTGTCTGTGCATCTGTGTGTTTGCCTGTGTAAGTGTGTGTATGTGTGTGCAAGTGTTTGTGTGTGCGTATGTGTGTTTGCATGTGTATGTGTGTGTGTGTGTGTGTGAGAGAGAGAGAGAGAGAGAGAATGAATGCGAAGTTGGCTTCGCTGGTTCCTTTGTTGTTGAAATTTTTTATTTTTCATAGAATCCATGGGGAGGGGGATAGAAGGAGAAGCTTTGTAAGTTTAATTAACCCCCGACCCCCCCACACCCCCCCTTACTGTACAATACATTTCCGGTGAAAACCTGAATTTGCCTATCTCCCTGTGTCCAGCTTTTCTGTCCACCCACACGTGTCACAGCGTATGACACATAATAAACCAAAATGGCTATTCTTTCTCTAAGATGTTTTTCCTTAAAGTTCTCCATTATTAAGATTTAAGCTTGTATTGCATTGGTCTTGCACGCAACAGACTAACCAAATGGTGTTCAGTGAAGGATTCAGTCATTTAAAATTTAGAAAACGTGGTGCAAGCTTACAATAGTGTGGATATTCTCAAGGAATTCATTTAAAATGCAGCATCGGATGGGCGTGTTTTGTCCAGGGAAAACGGGGTCAAGGAACTTTGGACCTTTACAGTTCAATCTTGGCAAATATACTTTAGGCAGAATAAACCTGTCATCTCAGTTCATTTTACCCGGTGCTACTGACCTTTCCACGGACACAGAGGAAGCCCGGTAAGGAATAAAAGATAAAGATAGCCTGTTTTGTGTAACTTACCTCACCTCATGGTAATATATGTTCAACTATTAGTAGCATGCCAATTAGTCTCAATGCTGAAAATTGTTTTGATAGTTGTAGATTTTTTATTTTAAATGTCAATGTAACTCTTGTCTTAGCATTATTAATCAACTGCATAAATCTTTATTCATTTATTAATTTTTTTTTATTTTTATGGCAGATAAAAAGATGAGCGTGGTCTCCCTGCTTCTCGTGCGCCTCAGGGGAGATCAGATGCATGCGCTTAAATGCTGATTGGCTGTTATTGTCACGAAAGTGTTTTGCGTGGTAAACATAGCATATCAATAAGGCAATGTTATTGTCACGAAAGTGTTTTGCGTGGTAAACATAGCATATCAATAAGGCAATGCTAATTCGACAAGTTTATATTAGCTACATATCGCAACTTCGAACCGCTTCGTTAGCCTGTTAGCCGGTTAAACATGTAGGGATTTGAATGTAAATTTTAAAACATTGGTCCTAGCATACCAGGCAGTCAAGTGATCAGCCCCAGCATACCTCCACAAGATATTCAAACCCTACATGCCAGCCAGATCCCTCCGTTCTGCTACCTCAGGACGCCTAGCACCTCCCCCTCTTCGCACCTGCACTTCCAGAACACGTCTCCTGTCTGTTCTGGCCCCACGATGGTGGAATGACCTCCCTGTGGAGGTCAGAACAGCTGAGACACTGACCCATTTCAAACGACGACTGAAGACTCACCTCTTCAGGCTGCACCTCTCCCCATCCCTCCCTTCCCCCCTGTAAATGGCTAAGCTTAGGGTTGTAAACTAGGCAGCTGTTTCGTAAGTGACTTAGGTGCATTAACTGTATTAACGACTACTTGTATTTTTTCCATAGATTGCGTTGTTGCCGTTCTCGTTAGTGTTAATCAGTTTAACCATCAGTTGGACCGGTACTTCTCTCTAGGGGTTTCGTCATACTTGTTCCTGGTTATGGTTATACACTTTGTTGTACGTCGCTCTGGATAAGAGCGTCTGCCAAATGCCTGTAATGTAATGTAATGTCACCGGACAGAAACAGTGACAGTCTCAAGTGCAATCCCAACGTTTGTTGCTCTTCTGTGTAAGTGTGTGTGCATGTGTGTGAGTGTGTGTGCATGTGTTTGCATGTGTGAGTGTGTGCGTGTGTGTGTGTGTGCATGTGTAAGTGTGTGTGTAAGTGCATGTGTGTGTATGTGTGTGTGCGTGCATGTGTGTGTGTGTGTGTGTGTGCGTGTGAATGTGTTTGCATGTGTAAGTGTGTGTGCATGTGTGTGAGTGTGTGTGCATGTGTTTGCATGTGTGAGTGTGTGCGTGTGTGTGTGTGTGCATGTGTAAGTGTGTGTGTAAGTGCATGTGTGTGTATGTGTGTGTGCGTGCATGTGTGTGTATGTATGTGTGTGCGTGTGTGTGTATGTGTGCATTTGCATGTGTAAGTTTGTGTATGTGTGTGAGTGTGATTATGTGTGCATGTGTGCGTGTTTGCATGTGTACGTGTGTGTGTGTGTGTGTATGCATGTGTTTGCATGTGTAAGTATGTGTGAGTGTGTGTGTGTGTGTGTGTGTGTCTCTGGGTGTGCATGTGTCTGTGTGTGTGTGTTTGCAAGTGTAAGTGTGTGTGTGTATGTGTGTGCAAGTGTGTGTGTGTGTGTTTGCATGTGTATGTGTGTGCCGGTGTGTGTGTATGCATGTGTTTGCATGTGTAAGTATGTGTGTGTGTGTGTGTGTGTGTCTCTGGTTGTGCATGTGTGTGTGTGTGTGTGTTTGCATGTCTAAGTGTGTGTGTGTATGTGTGTGCAAGTGTGTGTCTGTGTGTTTGCATGTGTAAGTATTGTGTGTGTGTGAGTGTGTGTGTCTCTGGGTGTGCAAGTGTGTGTCTGTGCATCTGTGTGTTTGCCTGTGTAAGTGTGTGTATGTGTGTGCAAGTGTTTGTGTGTGCGTATGTGTGTTTGCATGTGTATGTGTGTGTGTGTGTGTGAGAGAGAGAGAGAGAGAATGAATGCGAAGTTGGCTTCGCTGGTTCCTTTGTTGTTGAAATTTTTTATTTTTCATAGAATCCATGGGGAGGGGGATAGAAGGAGAAGCTTTGTAAGTTTAATTAACCCCCGACCCCCCCACACCCCCCCTTACTGTACAATACATTTCCGGTGAAAACCTGAATTTGCCTATCTCCCTGTGTCCAGCTTTTCTGTCCACCCACACGTGTCACAGCGTATGACACATAATAAACCAAAATGGCTATTCTTTCTCTAAGATGTTTTTCCTTAAAGTTCTCCATTATTAAGATTTAAGCTTGTATTGCATTGGTCTTGCACGCAACAGACTAACCAAATGGTGTTCAGTGAAGGATTCAGTCATTTAAAATTTAGAAAACGTGGTGCAAGCTTACAATAGTGTGGATATTCTCAAGGAATTCATTTAAAATGCAGCATCGGATGGGCGTGTTTTGTCCAGGGAAAACGGGGTCAAGGAACTTTGGACCTTTACAGTTCAATCTTGGCAAATATACTTTAGGCAGAATAAACCTGTCATCTCAGTTCATTTTACCCGGTGCTACTGACCTTTCCACGGACACAGAGGAAGCCCGGTAAGGAATAAAAGATAAAGATAGCCTGTTTTGTGTAACTTACCTCACCTCATGGTAATATATGTTCAACTATTAGTAGCATGCCAATTAGTCTCAATGCTGAAAATTGTTTTGATAGTTGTAGATTTTTTATTTTAAATGTCAATGTAACTCTTGTCTTAGCATTATTAATCAACTGCATAAATCTTTATTCATTTATTTATTTATTTATTTTTTTATGGCAGATAAAAAGATGAGCGTGGTCTCCCTGCTTCTCGTGCGCCTCAGGGGAGATCAGATGCATGCGCTTAAATGCTGATTGGCTGTTATTGTCACGAAAGTGTTTTGCGTGGTAAACATAGCATATCAATAAGGCAATGTTATTGTCACGAAAGTGTTTTGCGTGGTAAACATAGCATATCAATAAGGCAATGCTAATTCGACAAGTTTATATTAGCTACATATCGCAACTTCGAACCGCTTCGTTAGCCTGTTAGCCGGTTAAACATGTAGGGATTTGAATGTAAATTTTAAAACATTGGTCCTAGCATACCAGGCAGTCAAGGGATCAGCCCCAGCATACCTCCACAAGATATTCAAACCCTACATGCCAGCCAGATCCCTCCGTTCTGCTACCTCAGGACGCCTAGCACCTCCCCCTCTTCCCACTTGCACTTCCAGAACACGTCTCCTGTCTGTTCTGGCCCCACGATGGTGGAATGACCTCCCTGTGAAGGTCAGAACAGCTGAGACACTGACCCATTTCAAACGACGACTGAAGACTCATCTCTTCAGGCTGCACCTCTCCCCATCCCTCCCTTCCCCCCTGTAAATGGCTAAGCTTAGGGTTGTAAACTAGGCAGCTGTTTCGTAAGTGACTTAGGTGCATTAACTGTATTAACGACTACTTGTATTTTTTCCATAGATTGCGTTGTTGCCGTTCTCGTTAGTGTTAATCAGTTTAACCATCAGTTGGACCGGTACTTCTCTCTAGGGGTTTCGTCATACTTGTTCCTGGTTATGGTTATACACTTTGTTGTACGTCGCTCTGGATAAGAGCGTCCGCCAAATGCCTGTAATGTAATGTAATGTCACCGGACAGAAACAGTGACAGTCTCAAGTGCAATCTCAACGTTTGTTGCTCTTTTATGTTCAGTTAGTGAAATGTGTTTTTTTTGTTTTGTTTTGTTTTTTTTTTTCGTTTTGTTGTTGACATGTTGGAAGCCGTGTAATGTGAGGGTATTATAGGATGTGATTAGGGTTCAGCAATGAACCAGAATTCACAGATTCCAATTCCCCAGAGAAACTGAAAAAAAAATCAGTATGATAATTTTTTTTTTTTCACTTTCTTTTTATTTAATCACACGACTATGCTACCGTTCTCTCGAGGGCAGAGCTGAACACAATAATACGTCCTTGTAAACTGTGGAACTTGTAAATCTGGTCTTTGTCTACGCATGAAGGTCTTCCAGGGAGTGGCTGATTCAGGAATGTGGTGCCGTTTGTCCTACAGAAACCGTCGGTCTTCACCAAGCTGCGTTTACTTTTAACCGTATTCTGCTGAAAATGTGGCTGCGGAGTTTGACCCCGTATCTGCTGGCGTTCTCCATCTGTCTGTCCGCGCGCGGACATAGACGTGAGTACCTGCGTGCACAGTAGTAGTTGTAGTAGAAGTATCAGTAGCAGTACTGGTAGTAGTAGTAGTTGTAGTAGTAATTGTAATTGTAGTACTTGTTATAGTAGTTGAAGCAATAGTTATAGTCGTTGTTGTAGTTGTATTAGTAGTTGTAGTAGTAGTAGCAGTTTGTAGTCATAGTTGTAGTTATAGTAGTTGTAGCTGTAGCTGTTGCAGTAGTTGTAGTATATAATTGCAGTAGTAGTTCTAGTAGCAGTAGTAGTAGTAGTAGTAGCAGTTAGTAATCATAGTTGTAGTTGTAACTGTTGTAGTAGTAGCTGTAGTAGTTATAGTAGATGTAGTAATTGTAGTAGTAGTTGTTGTAGTTGTAGTAGTAATTGTAATTGTAGTAGTAGTAGTAGTAGTTATATTAGTAGTTGTAGTAGTTGTAGTAATTGTAGTTGTAGTAGTAGTAATTGTAATTGTAGTAGTAGTTGTAGTTATATTAGTAGTTGTAGTAGTAGTAGTAGTAGTAGTAATTGTAATTGTAGTAGTAGTAGTTATATTAGTAGTTGTAGTTGTAGTAGGAGTAGTAATTGAAGTTGTAGTAGTTGTAATAGTAGTAGTAATTGTAGTTGTAGTAGTAGTAATTGTAATTGTAGTCGTAGTTGTAGTAGTTATATTAGCAGTTGTAGTAGTAGTAATTGTATTTGTAGTAGTAGTAGTATTAGTCGTTGTAGTAGTAGTAGTAGTAGTTATATTAGTCGTTGTAGTAGTTGCAGTTGTAGTAGTAGTAGTTGTAGTTGTATTAGTTATATTAGTAGTTGTAGTAGTAGTAGTAGTAATTGTAATTGTAGTAGTAGTAGTTATATTAGTAGTTGTAGTAGTAGTAGTAGTAATTGTAATTGTAGTAGTAGTAGTAGTTATATTAGTAGTTGTAGTAGTTGTAGTAGTTATTAGTAGTTGTAGTAGTAGTAGTAATTGTAATTGTAGTTGTATTTGTTGTTGTAGTAGTTATTAGTAGTTGTAGTAGTAGTAGTAATTGTAATTGTAGTTGTATTTGTTGTTGTAGTAGTTATATTAGTGGTTGTAGTAGTAGTTCTATTAGTAGTTGTAGTAGTAGTAGTTATATTAGTAGTTGTAGTAGTTGTAGTAGTTATATTAGTAGTTGTAGTAGTAGTTATATTAGTAGTTGTAGTTGTAGTTGTAGTAGTTGTAGTAGTTAGTAGTAGTAGTTATATTAGTAGTTGTAGTAGTAGTAGTAGTTATATTAGTAGTTGTAGTAGTTGTAGTAGTTATATTAGTAGTTGTAGTAGTAGTAGTAGTTATATTAGTAGTTGTAGTAGTTATATTAGTAGTTGTAGTAGTAGTTATATTAGTAGTTGTAGTAGTAGTAGTTATATTAGTAGTTGTAGTAGTAGTTGTAGTAGTTATATTAGTAGTTGTAGTAGTAGTAGTTATATTAGTAGTTGTAGTAGTAGTTGTAGTAGTTATATTAGTAGTTGTAGTAGTTATATTAGTAGTTGTAGTAGTGGTAGTAGTGCTAGGTTTGTGCTGGAAGTGTGCCAGCTCGGTGCCTCTCCCTCCCCCAGCCGTACAGGATGAGCGCGTGAGGCTGGTGGGGGGGGAGCATTCGGCAGAGGGGCGAG
This sequence comes from Anguilla rostrata, assembly GCF_018555375.3. NCBI lineage: Eukaryota > Metazoa > Chordata > Actinopteri > Anguilliformes > Anguillidae > Anguilla > Anguilla rostrata. The sequence continues at coordinate 73,027,586 of NC_057934.1, forward strand.
TGGAGGTGTACCACAGGGGCCAGTGGGGGACGGTGTGCGATGACAGCTGGGACGAGAGGGAGGCGCGGGTGGTGTGCCGCCAGCTGGGGTTCTCCGGAGCACAGTCCGCTGTCCCGGGAGGGAGGTACGGACAAGGTGAGGCCCACGCCACCTGCCACGCCTCAACCAACCACCATGTCACACCTCCAGCCAGCCAACATGTCACACCTTCAAACACACCCACCATGTCACTCTCTCCAAGCCACAGCCCACCATGTCCACGCCTGCCAAGCCAACCAGCCCAACCATGTCACCCAAACCACCCAGCGCAGCACTCTCTCCAAGCCACGCCCCATGCCACGCCTCCAAGCCACACCCACCATGTCACACCCTCCAAGCCACGCCCAACATGTCACACCCTTCAAACCACACCCACCATGTCACTCTCTCCAAGCCACGCCCCCATGCCACGCCTCCAAGCCACGCCCACCATGTCACACCCTCCAAGGCACACCCACCATGTCACACCCTCCAAGCCACGCCCACCATGTCACACCCTCCAAGGCACACCCACCATGTCACACCCTCCAAGCCACACCCACCATGTCACACCCTCCAAGACACGCCCCCATGCCACACCTCCAAGCCACGCCCAATATCTCACACCCTCCAAGCCACACCCACCATGTCACACCCTCCAAGACACGCCCACCATGTCACACCCTCCAAGCCACACCCACCATGCCACGCCTCCAAGTCACACCCACCATGTCACACCCTCCAAGACACGCCCCTCCAAGTCACACCCTCCCTGCCACGCCCACCATGTCATGCCCTCATGCCACACCATCCTCACCATGCCCCATCAATGCCACACCTACCATGTTAGACCCCTCTAAGTCACGCCCCTCTAAGCCACGCCCATTCTCATACAAACATATCAGCTTGTACGGCCATCTTCTCTCCTGAATGCTTTGGACCGTAGTGTAGCTACTCACGTGACTCCTCCTCCTAATGCATTACTTGCTGTGTATTTTTTTGTGTATCTGCATATCGTGCAGGCTTTTTTTTTTAACAATCAAACAGCCTGTGTTTGCAATCAAAGAAGGCTCCTCCTCCGGTTTCAGCCTCACCCACGCACCCCCGAGTACCTCACCAAGTCACAGATAAGCAAATTCATTAGAAACTACCGGTAGATTTCTCCCATCAGTTAGTTGGGACTGGACATTAGACTACATTGTCCAGTCGGGACCACGAACCGAACCAGACATGTACAAATCATTTTAAAACCAGACATTCCGTCAGAAACTGGAACTCTGGTAACCACAGCTGTATAGCTAGAGGTAACGTTACAGGTCCAACAGAAAACAAGCCAGCGGGTACTTAACCTGCATTGCTTCAGTATATATCCAGCTGTATAAATGGATGCAATGCAAATGCTATGTAAAAAGTTCTGTAAGTTGCTCTGCATAAGAGCATCTGCTAAATGTAATGTAATTCTGTCTGTCTGTCTGTGATGGTGCTGCCTGTCTGTCTGTCTGTCTGTGATGGTGCTGTCTGTTTGTCTGTCTGTGATGGTGCTGTCTGGCTGTCTGTCTGTCTGTGATGGCGCTGTCTGTCTGTGATGCTGCTGTCTGTCTGTCTGTGATGCTGCTGTCTGTCTGTGATGGTGCTGTCTGGCTGTCTGTCTGTCTGTGATGCTGCTGTCTGTCTGTCTGTGATGGGGCTGTCTGTCTGTCTGTGATGCTGCTGTCTGTCTGTCTGTCTGTGATGGTGCTGTCTGTCTGTCTGTGATGGCACTGTCTGTGATGGTTCTGTCTGTCTGTCTGTGATGGTTCTGTCTGTCTGTCTGTGATGGCGCTGTCTGTCTGTCTGTCTGCCTGTCTGTGATGGCGCTGTCTGTCTGTCTGTCTGTCTGTCTGTGATGGTGCTGTCTGTCTGTCTGTGATGGCGCTGTCTGTCTGTCTGTGATGGCGCTGTCTGTCTGTCTGTGATGGCGCTGTCTGTCTGTCTGTGATGGTGCTGTCTGTGCCTGGCTCTGTTGTCCTTATGTCCATGTTGAGCGCTGCAGGATCGGGCCCCGTTTGGCTGGATGATTTGTCGTGTGAGGGTAATGAGAGCTCCCTGGCGGACTGCAAGTTCAAAGGCTGGGGTGTGACGGACTGCAGCCACAGCGAGGATGCTGGAGTCATCTGTGAGAGAGGTGAGTCCTGTGCCCTCCCCCTGGACCAGTTATCACCTGCGTCTCACTGAGACCTCACCAGCATCTGACCTGCACCTCACCTGCGTCTCACTAAGACCTCACCTTCATCTCACTAAGCCCTCACCTGCGTCTCACTGAGACCTCACCAGCATCTGACCTGCACCTCACCTGCGTCTCACTGAGACCTCACCAGCATCTGACCTGCACCTCACCTGCGTCTCACTAAGACCTCACCTTCATCTCACTAAGCCCTCACCTGCGTCTCACTGAGACCTCACCAGCATCTGACCTGCACCTCACCTGCGTCTCACTGAGACCTCACCAGCATCTGACCTGCACCTCACCTGCGTCTCACTGAGACCTCACCAGCATCTGACCTGCACCTCACCTGCATCTCACTGAGACCTCACCTGCGTCTCACTATGCCCTCACCTGCGTCTCACTGAGACCTCACCAGCATCTGACCTGCACCTCACCTGCGTCTCACTGAGACCTCACCAGCATCTGACCTGCACCTCACCTGCGTCTCACTAAGACCTCACCAGCATCTGACCTGCACCTCACCTGCGTCTCACTGAGACCTCGCCAGCATCTGACCTGCACCTCACCTGCGTCTCACTGAGACCTCACCAGCATCTGACCTGCACCTCACCTGCGTCTCACTGAGACCTCACCAGCATCTGACCTGCATCTCACTAAATCCTCACCTGTGTCCCACTAAGACCTCACCTGCGTCCCACTAATACCTCACCTGCGTCTCACTAAGACCTCACCTGTGTCCCACTAAAACCTCACCTGCGTCCCACTAATACCTCACCTGCATCTCACTAAGACCTCACCTACACCTCATCTGTGTCTCACTAATACCTCACCTGAGTTCCACTAATACCTCACCTGCACCTCACCTGCGTCCCACTAAGACCTCACCTGCATCTCACTAATACCTCACCTGCGTCCCACTAATACCTCACCTGCGTCTCGCTAAGATCTCACCTGTGTCTCACTTGTGTCTCACCTGCACCCTAACTGCATTTCACCTGCACCTTACCAGGGCCTCTCCTGCACCTCACCTGCGTCTCACTAATACCTCACCTGCATCTCATCTGTGTCTCATCTGCGTTTCACCTGTACCTCACTTGTGTCTTACCAATATACCAGTATTTGGAAAGTTCAAGTTATGTTTCCCCTGTGACAATATACAGTGTGTATGTATATATTGTCAATAAGGATTAATTGAAATATGTTTAATTTTCCGAACCCAGCTGTTTTAATTGTTAACCCCCTCATTTGACTCAACAGTTAAAACACCTCACTTATCACTTACCCAACATGTTAAATATATGTATTTGATTTAATTTGGTAATTATTATCAAAGATATGAATTATCAATCAAATCTCTGAATTGATAGGCAGAGCAAACTGTTTGGATCAACCTTTATCAAAATGTACAACTCGCAACCAGGTGAAAATTAAGTAATTTATTAAGTTACAACAAGTGTTCACGTCTAATCTAAAGATGACGTTCAACTACCTTAAAACAATTATCAAAGGTTACAGACATGGACAGAAGAAATGCATGAGAGAAGATACCAAACCACAGCTTTTGTCCCAAAGTAATCCAAAAGGCAGAAACCAAAGGACAGCAGAATAGTCCAAAACAACCAGAGATGAAATGTAGAATGACAGACCTAGATGCAGGACTCACATGCCCACTACCAGCTGTTACAAAACGACCTCCTTCCAAGTTGTCCAAAACTGAAACTAAAAAAACTAAAATAAATCTGCACACACACACACCTCAGATAGTAAGCCCCCAGTTCCTGCTCTGTCTTATCTCCAGGCTTTGCTGGCAGATCACTTTGAAGCTTCCTATGGCTGAGAATGGCCACATGGTGAATTACGTGTCTGATGATCCAAAACATTTTATAATGAACATTAAATTGACTTTTTTGTCAATGTAATTAGTAATTAGTTATTGTAATTTGTAATTAATTGTAATTTTGTAATTAGTAATTTGTAATTAGTTCTGTGCACTTCTTCTTCTTCTTCTTCTTCTTTTTCTTTACATGAGTGGTGTTAAAAGTGTTTTTTTTTTTTTAAAGTTTAAAAGAAAAGAGATAAAAGAAAGAGTTTGTGTTCTCCAGCAGTTCCTAATGTTTTATGTGTAATTATAATCTCTCTGTTAGGGAACAGAATGAAGCGCGTGTGTCTGTTCTGAGCGCCCGCCTGTTCCACGCAGCGGACTGCTGACCTTCCTGGCGCGGGTTTTATTGTCAGATTGTCATTTGAAAGAGAGGTGCTGAGCTGAACTGGAGTTCTGTGTGTTCCAGACAGGTCTTTGAGTAACTCTCAGGTGTACCCTCTGGACCACGCTTTGAAACTTTCGAGGTACCTGGGGGCGCTGTTTGACAGCGGCCTGGGCTGTGACTTCACCGTGGTGGTGCAGAGCCCGGGGGGCGAGCCCGGGGAGGACAGGGTCTGCACCCACAGGCTGGTCCTCTCCATGCACCCCAAAGCCCCCTTTCTGAAGGCCGCCCAGGAGTCCCAGAGCTACACCATGCAGGTGCACAGAGAGTGCCGACCGTACGTGACCGAGTTCCTCAGGTAAGAGGACCAATAATCGCCCCAAATAAGGTATCACAGTCTCCCCAAAAGATCCATCACAATCTCCCCAAAAGATCCATCACAATCCCCTCAAAAATGACCCAATAAGGTATCACAGTCTCCCCAAAAGATCCATCAGAATCTCCTCAAAAATGACACAAATAATGTATCATTTAAACCAGTACTGTATCAATATCATAATCGCCCCTTTGCGCCTTGTTGAGGGGGCGGGGCTGACTGACGTGGTCTCCCACGGGCCCCGCAGGTACCTGTACACGCTCCAGGTGGACATCACGGTGGCCTCGGCCCCCTGTCTCCACCGGCTGGCCTCCGGCCTGGGTCTGGAGCAGCTGCAGGAGGATTCCGGAAGGCTGTTCACCTGGCTGCTGCCCCAGGACCCCACGTTCCGGGGCCCGGTGTCCCTGTACAGTTACGCGGTGGAGAGCGGGGACCTGGCCCTGCAGGAGACCTGCCTGCAGTACCTGGCCTGGAACGGCCGGGGCCTGGTGGAGTCGCCGGCCTGGGGCAACCTGAGCCAGGGCGTGCTGGCAGCCCTGCTGGCCCGCTCAGACCTCGTCGTCCCGGACGAGGGCTTCGTCCTGCGGGGCCTGGAGAGCTGGGTCCGGGCCCAGCCGGATCCCCCAGCCTCGGAGGCCGTGGCCAGCCTGCTGGGGGCCATCCGATTCCCCATGATTTCTGCTGAGCAGCTGTACGACCTCTGCTCGACCTCTGACCTCTACGCTAGCCACCGGAGCCTGTTCAAGAGCGGCACTCTGGAGGCCTACCAGTTCAACCTCCTGCCGTTGGCCAAACTCAGGGAGCACATGGAGAAGAGGAGGGAGCAGCACTCTCCCCGAATTTACACCGCCACACCCTGGAGCCTGTCTTTCAACTTTTCAACCAGCCAGCGCAGCTATGGCGGGTACAACCAGTACGGCAGGTACGACCAGTACAGCAGCTACTTCCAGACCCCTGTGCACAACAGTGCGCTTTTCCAGAGAGAAATGGTCTCCTGGACCACAAGCCTCTGTCGGACCCGGCAGGAGTGTCTGAATAGGGGTCAGCGGGGCGACTTCGCTCCCGCTGCCTGGCTGACCGCCAACACAGGTCTCAGCCGTTACGGTGGCAGCATTCGCTATTCCAACAAGATCGTTCTGTCGTGTGCCGGCGAATACGTCTTCCACGTCCAGGACTTCAAAGATAACATCGCCCAGATTGCCACCAATAGCAGCACTAGTCCAGGCTACCCCTGCAATGACAATCAGTTCTTCTACCGGTTTGTGGTTTCACCCCAGTATGTATTTTAGGGCAGGAAGAGTACAGAACCACAGCCCAGTAAACAGAAAGCTGGTATCAACACATTTTACAAACAAACTCACCTTGTGCATACTTGCTGACATTAAAAAAGATTCAATAAATAATGTTTCACGTTTTATTTGTACTTTTCATTTTATCCAAAGTGACATACAGTGAGTGTAAACCGAAGGTCATTGGAACAACTACAAAACACAGGTCCGGGGAGGCACAATTCTCAATATGTAACAGTTATTCATAGCAATGAACACACAACACCTCAGTTCACACAGTAAGCATAGGCTAGGTCAAAGACTAATGTTAAGCCAAACTTTTTGTGAAAGTCATCCATGCCTTTATATCATCCTGCATTGATTACTGTAACTGACTGTCAGTGACTCACTTCTGTCTCGCCTGCTGCTGGTTCAGAGTGCAGCTGGTTCAGGGTACAGCTGGTTCAGAATGCAGCTGGTTCAGGGTGCAGCTGGTTCAGAGTGCAGCTGGTTCAGAATGCAGCTGGTTCAGGGTGCAGCTGGTTCAGAGTGCAGCTGGTTCAGAATGTAGCTGGTTCAGAACGCAGCTGGTTCAGAACGCAGCTGGTTCAGAATGCAGCTGGTTCAGGGTGCAGCTGGTTCAGAATGCAGCTGGTTCAGGGTGCAGCTGGTTCAGAATGCAGCTGGCTCAGAGTGCAGCTGGTTCAGAGTGCAGCTGGTTCAGGGTACAGCTGGTTCAGAATGCAGCTGGTTCAGGGTGCAGCTGGTTCAGAGTGCAGCTGGTTCAGAGTGCAGCTGGTTCAGAACGCAGCTGGTTCAGAGTGCAGCTGGTTCCGAATGCAGCTGGTTCAGGGTGCAGCTGGCTCAGAGTGCAGCTGGTTCAGAGTGCAGCCGGTTCAGAACGCAGCTGGCTCAGAGTTCAGCTGGTTCAGAATGCAGCTGGCTCAGAGTGCAGCTGGTTCAGAGTGCAGCTGGTTCAGGGTGCAGCTGGTTCAGGGTGCAGCTGGCTCAGAGTGCAGCTGGTTCAGAATGCAGCTGGTTCAGAACGCAGCTGGCTCAGAGTGCAGCTGGTTCAGAATGCAGCTGGTTCAGGGTGCAGCTGGCTCAGAGTGCAGCTGGTTCAGAACGCAGCTGGTTCAGAACGCAGCTGGTTCAGAGTGCAGCTGGTTCAGAACGCAGTTCCGTGATCCGTCCTCCACAATGAGATGCACTGGAACCAATGTAAAACCTGGGATGCTGTTATTCTATTAATGACCACTGAGTGGCACTGTTGCCCTTCTCCAGAAATGCCAAAGGTGACCGCTTGCTGAGTGATTTTGCCTATGTGTGACTAGGACGTCCGTTCCTCTCATCGGGATGGAAAGAACAAGATGTTCCTGAGATTTACTGTTGGTGTGTGTATATATGTTTGTATGTGGTGTGTGTGTATGCATGTGGGCTGTGTATGTGTGTGTGTTTATGTACGTATATGGATTGTGTCTGTGTGTTCATGTATGTATGTGGGTTTTGTATGTTTATGTATGTATGTGGTGTGTGTGTATGTGTGTTTATGTATGTATATGGGTTGTGTATGTGTATATGCAGGCTGCAGCGTGTTTGTGTGCAGTAACTGTCTGAAGTCAGAGATCATGTGACAGGAGTTCGTCAACAGCATGACAGCGAACACACTGCAAACATGAGAACAGGTCACTGTTCAGTTATTGCGGCAACTAATCAGTTAAGCAATTGAACAATATATCAGCGTGTGCAGCGGACTGCAGTCTACCCCCAAGAGCTGTGTGTTCTGCTGCCTCTGCTGCTTTGGGTACGGTGGAGCAGTGGTTAGCACTGCTGCTCCTTTGGGTACGGTGGAGCAGTGGTTAGCACTGCTGCTCCTTTGGGTACGGTGGAGCAGTGGTTAGCACTGCTGCTCCTTTGGGTACGGTGGAGCAGTGGTTAGCACTGCTGCTCCTTTGGGTACGGTGGAGCAGTGGTTAGCACTGCTGCTCCTTTGGGTACGGTGGAGCAGTGGTTAGCACTGCTGCTCCTTTGGGTATGGTGGAGCAGTGGTTAGCGCTGCTGCTTTGGGTACGGTGGAGCAGTGGTTAGCGCTGCTGCTGCTTTGGGTACAGTGGAGCAGTGGTTAGCACTGCTGCTCCTTTGGGTACGGTGGAGCAGTGGTTAGCGCTGCTGCTCCTTTGGGTACGGTGGAGCAGTGGTTAGCACTGCTGCTCCTTTGGGTACGGTGGAGCAGTGGTTAGCGCTGCTGCTCCTTTGGGTACGGTGGAGCAGTGGTTAGCACTGCTGCTCCTTTGGGTACGGTGGAGCAGTGGTTAGCACTGCTGCTCCTTTGGGTATGGTGGAGCAGTGGTTAGCACTGCTGCTCCTTTGGGTATGGTGGAGCAGTGGTTAGCACTGCTGCTCCTTTGGGTATGGTGGTGCAGTGGTTAGCACTACTGCCTTGTAAGAAGGAGGCCAAGTTCAAGTTTGGATCCATCTGTGTGGCTGACTGAACTGGAGTTAAACCTGCAGACGCTGCGGCCTCCAGGACCAGTGTTAAACCTGCAGACGCTGTAGCCCTCCAGGACTGGAGTTAAACCTGCAGACACTGCGGCTCTCCAGGACTGGAGTTAAACCTGCAGACCCTGCGGCCCTCCAGGACTGGAGTTAAACCTGCAGACCCTGCGGCCCTCCAGGACTGGAGTTAAACCTGCAGACGCTGCGGCCCTCTAGGACTGGAGTTAAACCTGCAGACGCTGCGCCCTCCAGGACCAGTGTTAAACCTGCAGACGCTGTAGCCCTCCAGGACTGGAGTTAAACCTGCAGATGCTGTAGCCCTCCAGGACCAGAGTTAAACCTGCAGGTGCTAAAGAAATCCATGACTGGAGTTAAACCTTCAAACACTAGTTTTCCTCTGTGGACTTTTTGACAGTGTTTCCATAAAAATACAGCATTTAACTGGATTGGGTTAATCCTGCAGCTGCTTTGCACTCCCTTGTTAAAGGCTTACAGTGTGCATTTGCAGGGCATGATGGGAAGGTGAAAGGTGCTTAAAAACCCAGCATTGCACCCCATCACTGAGGAGACCAGGAGGGGTTAAAACACGGGTGCACAACCTGGGCCGATCTATTTTAGGATCTTGTGCCAACTTCTGCATTCAGTTTTTTAATTAGCTCAACCACAGTCTGATCTGACAGTTGTATAAGGACCAGCTACAGTCACAGACTACGTATCCTAAAGATTTTACTGTGGTCAAGTGCAGGAGTGAACCAGCGTAGTTTATAGAGCTGTCAGAAAACTAAAACTAAGGTAACTGGTTGGAAGAGAAACCAGCACCCAGGACCGGGGTTGTGTACCCCGGGTTAAATCCACCTTCACCCTGGGATCCTTGTTGCCCTTTCTGAGTTTATATGTTTTTCCTTCAGAACACAGACAGCGCAAAAACACTCCTCCTGGCACCGATAATGCATTTTCTGCATAGTTTCCATCTGGAGTAGATCACCACAGTTACACAAGCATGTCTGCACATACACACACACACATGCTACAGTATACACACACACACACACACACACTACACTATACACACACACACACACACACACATGCTACAGTATACACGCACACACACACACACACGCTACACTACACACACATACACACACACTACACTATACACACACACACACACACACATGCTACACTACACACACATACACACACACGTTACACTATTCACACACACACACACACACACACACACACGTCACACTACACACACACACGTCACACTACACACACACACACACACACATGCACAACATTTATATTTTAGGAATTTAGTGTGTGCTCTTAGCCAAAGAGACTTAAACACAGCTGGATATTTTACTGAACCAATTCAGGTTAAGTGCCTTGCCTGAAGATACAATGGCAGTGTCCCAACTGGGAATCAAACCTGTGTATGTGCCTGTGTGTGTGTACTGGATGTGTGTGTGTGTGTGTGTGTGCAGGTGTATGTACTGGATGTGTGTGTATGCATGTGTATGTACTGGATGTGTGTGTGTGTTTCCATGTGACTTGATATGTGTAAGTATGTGTTTATGTAAGCATTTCTAATGGGTTATGTTTGCAGAGTGATGAATGTGGGCTCTAAGTCTAGAAAACAGGAAGTGGTGTCACAAAGAAAAAGGATCTGCAGCCAATACTCACAGCAGCAGTGGCTACCCTCGACTCCCCCCCTCCCCCGCCCCTACCCCACCCCCACCCCGACCAGTCATCTGCACACACAGCAGTGGCAGATTAGTCCAACCCGTCAATCAACCTAGATGGTACTGTCTAAACACGGTACTGTCAGCAGAGCCATCGTCCCAGCACACAGTCATCCAGCACAATGGGCCTGCGACCATAACCACACAGTCCTGGCTGGAGGGAGCGAGGGCACAGTCTCCACTCAAAGTGCTGCTGTTTTGTTTTGTTTTTTTCAGAATCAGAGGAACCAAATTAAGGTTGGAACAGGGTCGGGCTGTGCTGCTGTAGAGCTGTATTAGTTTATGGCTAATATAATCACAGTGAAAACAATTACCGCCCCCCCCCCTCTACTGAACTCAGACATGCACAGATCATACACATGCATAACGGGGGGAGGCCCGTTTAGGCCACAGCGCTCACTGTCTGGTTTCATCAGCACAAGATGCAATTAGCCCACTGAGCTTCAGACCAAGGGAACTAACCACACTGTCATTGCTGCTCAGTGAAGTGATGTCACATCCTGTTGCAGACGTTCACATGAGCACACGCTCACGCACACACACACACAGGTATTGTCGTGCAGTGGTTTAGGAACTGGTCTTGTTCTGTGAGAGATTGAGCAGGTTCATAGTCTTCCTGGGGCTCTTGCATTCCAGCCTTGACTGGAATACCACCACCAGTAATGGGATAGAATAGAATGGGATAGAACTCGTTTTCCCAGGAAGAACTTCGGGTTTGTTCAAATATAAAGCAGCTGTACAATGGCATAATAATACTTTAAAATGTTTTATTTAAATTATAAGTACCTCTGGATAAAGTACACGTGCCAGGAATAATGACATATATGAGGAACACGTTTCCTAAACTTTATTTTTGCTGCTTCTTTTTTGTACTTCCAATGATTCTCCTCAGTCCTTCTCATGGTCCAACAATAGGGGGCCCCCTTTTTCTCTCCCGATGAGAAATATCAGGCCACTGCGAAGCGGAGAGAGAAAGGCCTGTAGCTCTTTAAATTAACGCATGAGAAGCTGACAGAGATTGCGATTTTAGGGTTTTGATTTGAATACAGGCTACGTCCACGTGACTGAGCCTCACCAGCCCCCGGGGGACCCACAGACCGGGACCCCTTAGTCCTTTTTTGCACATCGCCTCGGGCCCGAAGAACAAAAAAAAACAACCAAAGTGCAGAATCCTTACTGCTGAGTTCCAGGTGATCATTATTGATCAATTTTGCAGGGGCGTGTAAATTTTTCTCGTGATTTCCTTTCCAATTATAATGTATCATGTGACTTTTTTCAGGTTTGGATGGAAGCTGCATTACAGATTACAGAATCAGACCTGGGTCAAATACGCATTTGTTTTGGATTCAAATACTTCTCTACACTATACTGATCTTGTCTGGTGTTTTGGAACCAATGAAATACTCTCAAAAAGTGCAAACCCCGCCTTCTGATCATATTGGCAGGCTCAATTACACCAGGCAAGATCAACAGAGCACAGAAAAGTATTTGAATCCAAAACAAATACGTATTTGACCCAGGTCTGTACAGGATATATACACATATATATATATATATATATATATATACTTTTTTCCACACAGTGGTCGAGAATGTCAAATAAAGAAAGTGAAGTGGGTTTCGGAGAAGAGGAGGAAATGCCTGAAGAATATGACCGTGATGTTTTCTTAGGAGAGAGAGGGAGAGAGAGAGTGAGAGTGAGCCAGCTGAAGCCAGATTGAATTGGTTATTTTTAATGATGTCACCAAGTTTAACTCTCCCTCCCTTCCCCTCACTCTCTCTCTCTCTGTCTCTCTCTCTCTTTCTGTTTGTCTTTCTCTCTCCCTCTCTTTCTCTGTTTGTCTTTCTCAGTTCAGTGCAATTCAAATTAATGCTCAATTTTTCATTGTTTTTTTTTTTGTTTGTTTGTTTTGTTTGTATGGGACAAATACAGTAATCATTGCCAGTAAATATATTAAGAAAAAAAGTAAAAATTTTTTGTAGCTTTGCGCAGTTGGCCTATTCTTCTCCCCCCTCAGAGGGTGGGTTGTATTATTATATTGTTCAAATTCAGGGAGTTAAGGAAGAGGTGTGAGTTTGTGGAAAAGGGGTCTGTTCATGTGTCTGTACCTGTGCCATGTTGAGTACACGTTTGGTGTCTGTGCCTGTGCCATGTTGAGGACACGTTTGGTGTCTGTACCTGTGCCATGTTGAGGACACGTTTGGTGTCTGTACCTGTGCCATGTTGAGTACACGTTTGGTGTCTGTGCCTGTGCCATGTTGAGTACACGTTTGGTGTCTGTACCTGTGCCATGTTGAGTACACGTTTGGTGTCTGTGCCTGTGCCATGTTGAGTACAGGTTTGGTGTCTGTACCTGTGCCATGTTGAGTACACGTTTGGTGTCTGTGCCTGTGCCATGTTGAGTACACGTTTGGTGTCTGTGCCTGTGCCATGTTGAGTACACGTTTGGTGTCTGTGCCTGTGTCATTTGAGTACAGTTTGGTGTCTGTGCCTGTGCCATGTTGATACACGTTTGGTGTGTGTACCTGTGCCATGTTGAGTACACGTTTGGGGTCTGTGCCTGTGCCATGTTGAGTACACGTTTGGTGTCTGTGCCTGTGCCATGTTGAGTACACGTTTGGTGTCTGTGCCTGTGCCATGTTGAGTACACGTTTGGTGTGTGTACCTGTGCCATGTTGAGTACACGTTTGGTGTCTGTACCTGTGCCATGTTGAGTACACGTTTGGTGTCTGTACCTGTGCCATGTTGAGTACACGTTTGGTGTCTGTGCCTGTGCCATGTTGAGTACACGTTTGGTGTCTGTGCCTGTGCCATGTTGAGTACACGTTTGGTGTCTGTGCCTGTGCCATGTTGAGTACACGTTTGGTGTGTGTACCTGTGCCATGTTGAGTACAGGTTTGGTGTCTGTACCTGTGTCATGTTGAGTACACGTTTGGTGTCTGTACCTGTGCCATGTTGACAGAGGTGGACATTCCAGGGGTCAGAAAGTAAAAGTCCTGCCATGTATTTCATCCACCTCTGAACTCAGCCAGCTGATTTAGCTCTACCTCCTGGCTGAAGAATGGTGCTCATTAGCAAATCCAGGTGGCTGGAACAAAATCCTGGGATGAACTTTTACTTTCTGAACCTGGATTGTCCACCTCTGCATGTTGAGTACACGTTTGTCTCAACATCCTCACCTTTTACACTGTGAGCATTGCCTTGCTCTGTGTCTCTACCTGTTATTCCTGGTATGGGCGCAAAATGAATCTGGATACAATCATAGACAACAGCACAGAACCTAAAGCTTAAAATAGGTGAATAAACAGACAAATATTCCATCCATAGTCTCTTCTTTTGATTGTGAAAGAGTTTCTCTTGTGTACTCTTGTCTCCTTGTCCCAACTTTCTCTCTTTTTTCATCTCAAGTGCAAGTCCAGCAGACCTAGGATTGGCTGAGGTCTCTGTAATGTCAGACACTGCAGGGCCAGTTCATCTGAATGCAAATAAAATAAAATGGAATGTTACGAACAGGGAAGACAGGCTCTGGTCAGTGGGGTCCCCTCCTGAGGACTGAGTCTTAGGAGAGAGCAGACAGAACAAATGACAGAAGGGCACTCTGGGAGTTTCTGTCTAGCCCACCCCCCAGTCTGTAGTCCATATGAGCAGGCATGGTTTCAGCCTCCAGGCTGCCCAAGGGAGAGGTGCTGAAGATACGTTGTAATTTTGGACCTGCTTGCCGCCCCCCCCCCCCCTCCCCAAGACAGATGGTGCCCTAAGCAACCGCTTATGTCATCTATACCTGGAACCAACCCTAGGCATGAGCCAGAGAGTGGGAGATTGCTCCAAACCCTGCTGATGTACAGCCTGAGACTCACTGTGGCTGTTCCACACTGAAGAACACACACTTGCCTTTTTGTGCAGTATACATAAGCGTGAACATATGTATATACTATCCCTGATATTACTTTGAGTACAGCAGTTATTTTTGTGGTCATTTGGAAGCATTCTAATTTTTTTTTTTACTCACAGCATTGCTCTATTTAAGGACATCTAAGAGTTTGGAAAACTGTAAAATACAGAATGCTGAATCCATAAAACAGTTTTTTGTTGAGACATCAGGGTTACCAAGAGTTATTTTTTTGTTGATGAATCTCAAGAATGTACTTTTCTGCAATCATATTTTTGTCATTTAAAATGTTCTGTTGGATTTCTCTGTGCAGATTCTCAAAACAGACAATTCTTTCCAAATGGGCCCATCCTTCACAGTCTTTGTGGTTTTGCTGCACTTAAATGATTATCTAGCCCTACAACCTATCACCAGTGCACCAGTTCATGAACCTCGCTCTGCTATGTAGTGAGGTGTGTCTGTAGCAATTACTTCTTTACCTGTTCATACCCGACAAATTGAGAAGATGAGTTTTTACGTGCAATGTAATCAGTTGCGATCTCTGTTCATGAAGACAGGACCGAAGCTGTAATTTATGGGTTGTGTTGTTAAAGGGGCATTTCACCCAAAAATAAAAGCAATATTTTCATTGACCTGGAGTGCTATATATCTCTCCAGATTGTTTCACTGAGATTTGTTAAGTTTTCTGGATATCCTCTGCAGCTCAAGCTGATACAACGGACCTCAACGGTACCAAAGTTTGTGTCGCTTAAAGTGCCAAAAATGTACATTAAAAAACTCAACAGCAGTTTGTCTTTCCAAATATAATGACACAGTTACTCACAAACGCCCACAGACCTTGTTATGCACTGTTTCACTGAGAACTACTTTCTGTCGAAGTACGCCAACCGTGTATTTGCGCAAAGTCACAACCAAAGCACCCCGATATTCTGGGGCTCAGTGTCAACATTGTTGTAAAACATATTGACTACTCCAGGCTACTACTAACACCAGATATTTCTGGGGATGTGGTAGTTTATTCTTTGTGTCATTGTGATGTTTTGTTGTTACTGCTGAAATCGCTGGCATCCGTTTTAAGTTCTGAAATCGAGGATGAGTTGGGACAAGTTAATACCGGGTGGACTGAAAGTCTTATCCGCCCTGCTGTGAGCAAAGACACAGCCTGACCTTAAAATACCGTGCGGAGCCCCGGCCTCGTACAGCCAAATAAGAGCGAGACGCAGGAGAAGGGTGAAGCGCGCATACTACACGCGAACCTGCAGGAAACACTGCGGGTCTGATTTATCCGCATCCCCGGGACAAACAGAACACGAGAACTGCGTCCAATCAGAAGTCAAGATAGGAGACCAGAAAATCCGTTGAACACACCACTGTTTCGCGTCGCCGTTCATAGTGCAACAACACGGCCTTTAAAAGTAGCCTACCTAACGAGCCGCTGGGCCGACCTTCAGGCGAGGGAGGGGCCAGACAGAAGAATGCGCCTGATCTCAGCGAAAATCAAACAGACGCGTAGAACGCGGTGGAAGTAGATGACTCGAACCAACGCATAACAACAGCCTACACGTTGTAACTTACTCATCGATCAATATTCTGCTGCTGGATTAATTAAAATAGTCTTTCAGCGCGATCTAGCCTGCGGAGGACACGGGAACTCCGTTTTTTCTGTGTTGTTGTGCCGGGAATCTAGTGGAAGAGAAAGGCGAGCGTTTCTTCGCGGTCCGCTTGTTCATAGATCGGTCAGTTATTAGTTTTTAGAAGGTATAAAGTCACACAGTAAGGCGGTGGGAAAATGACTTGTACTGTACGCAGTTTCTTTGCCACCCTGGTTGTGCTGCTTTTCTGGCGCGCTGAAGAGGTTGCAGAAGCGTGCAGCTGTTCTCCTGTTCATCCCCAACAGGCATTTTGCAATGCAGACATAGGTAAGTAGTACGTTAAAGAGACTTGCAACCGCTCGTGAATTTAGCCAATAGTTGTCATAGTCGGAGTAGACGTGTAGTTGCTTGGATCCCATCACTGAATAAGGGTTTGTGGTGAACGCTTATGCTACGTACAGCAGGTTAAGTCTGGCACGAGGAACACCAATGACGTACGAAAAAATGCAGCTAGGTACTTAGCTGGCTCCATCGTCAGCGCATTCAGTTTTATTTTGAATTTTGACAGCGAAAGCAATGCTCAATTTTATAGGCCTGCGTAGGACTACTAGCGTCAATGTTTTGGCTTTAGTTTTTTTTCTCGACCTATACATCTTATTCTTTGGTAACCGATCAACTACATGTAGCCTAGTTGGTGGGTTTGAAAGAGCACTAACGCTAGCTAACTTTTGAACCGAAGTTGGGTGTTTTGAGTACAGCTAGCAAGCTATGGAAATGTATACATTTTGACCAGGCCAATGACGTAGCAAATATAGTAAATATTTATTGCATAGCTGATGGGTTGAGATTGACTAGTTTCCCGTGCATTACTACAGTCTGCACAGACATGATAAATGGCTTCTGTAATACGCTCTGGGTTAATTGCCGGACCGGTTGAGTTCTGTTAGTTTCGGCTGCCCCTTGGCAATCGGATTACTCGTGGTTTCGAAAGAATCAGGTCACCCAAATCTTCTGCTGCCAAAATATTTTCCTCACACAGCGTGCCATGAGAAATGTGTTAGTATACCTCTTCATTGGCTGGATTTGGGACGTTTTAAAGACTCTGAAGGATTTTTTTGGCCTACTAGGCAAGTGGTTCCCAGACTCGGTCGTGGGACACCCCTGTGTATGCTGGGTTTCCTTTTCAACCACAATTGCAATCCCAAAATTTTAACTAGCTGTTCATTTTTCTTAATTAGGTGCTTATCATGTTTAGAGATGTTATTTACCCTCTTAAACCACATTATGTCAGAAATAGCTGTGCATACCATGAAGAATAAAATTCCTGAGGTCATATTGTTCTTATTGCACTATATTGTAAAATTTTGGTGTAAGGGGGCAAGTCATCCCTCTAAAAATGAAAAGCACCGAATTAAGAAAAAGTTACATCTTGGTAAAATTCAGGGATTCCATCTATGGTTTTTAATCGCATACACAGGGGTGCCCCAGACCGTTTGGGAGCCACTGCTGTGGGCTACTTAAACACGTAATTTCCCAGCTGTGTGCCAGAGTATATCTGGCTTGTCTGAGCATTTCGACAACGATGCCACTGTTACTGGGACATTATCCGTTCATGGGAGTTTATTCAAACTTGTGTTTGTTGGTAAAGCCGTTAAAATCTCATTTGTATAGTTGCCACAGAATGTCTTTGGACGTTTTTGGGAAGATGCGGTGTAGGGTGTTGGGATATTGGAGGGGAACGAGCCCATTGTTAATGCTGTATCACGGTGTAGTTAAGGCCCTGTGCTGTATGATGCAGACCTGCAGATTTTAATGCTGTTCTAAGGTGTAGTTAAGGCACTGTGCTGTATTTTAATGCCGTGTTAAGGCACTGTGCCGTATTTTAATGCCGTGTTAAGGCGTAGTTAAGGCACTGTGCTGTATTTTAATGCCGTGTTAAGGTGTAGTTAAGGCACTGTGCTGTATTTTAATGCCGTGTTAAGGCACTGTGCCATATTTTTAATGCTGTGTTAAGGCGTAGTTAAGGCACTGTGCCATATTTTTAATTCTGTGTTAAGGCGTAGTTAAGGCACTGTGCCGTATTTTAATGCTGTGTTAAGGCACTGTGCTGTATTATGCAGATCACTCGTAGGCCGTGTTTACCTCGTGCCGTGGGCCTCAGCGCCAGGACGCCCTGGCGTAGCTTCGCGGCCTCCCTCACACGCGCGTATCGCTTTGTCACGCTCTGTAGATCCCCCGTCTTTTTCACTCCCTCTCTGTTTATTCCCACCTTTTTTTTGACATGCCCCGAGCCCCTGAGGCGCTTGGCCGGCCCTTCGCCTCTTCGGGCTTCCCAGCAGATAGGAATCTCTGTGCTAGTATTCAAATACAGCCTGAAACAAGCCAGCAGCTACAGGCTCCAGCACCCCTTTCCCCGAGTGTGAGAGGCTGTCTGGAACACCACAGATGTGCAGAGAAAAGCATTGTTCCTCAGTCACACGTGTCTCATGTTTAAAAGGAATTGTGTTATTATTATTAATAATGTATGTATTTATTTTATTTTGCTAAAAACTTCCAATCAGAATTATATACTTGTCTGAATAGCAGACTGTTTATCAAAGTGCATTCTGGGAGGGCCGCAGTGTATGCAGGTTTAACTCCAGTCCTGGAGGGCCGCAGTGTCTGCAGGTTTAACTCCAGTCCTGGAGGGCCGCAGGGTCTGCAGGTTTAACTCCAGTCCTGGAGGGCCACAGTGTCTGCAGGTTTAACTCCAGTCCTGGAGGGCCACAGTGTCTGCAGGTTTAACTCCAGTCCTGGAGGGCCGCAGGGTCTGCAGGTTTAACTCCAGTCCTGGGGGGCCACAGCTTATGCAGGTTTAACTCCAGTCCTGGAGGGCCGCAGTGTCTGCGGGTTTAACTCCAGTCCTGGAGGGCCACAGTGTCTGCAGGTTTAACTCCAGTCCTGGAGGGCCACAGTGTCTGCAGGTTTAACTCCAGTCCTGGAGGGCCGCAGGGTCTGCAGGTTTAACTCCAGTCCTGGGGGGCCACAGCTTATGCAGGTTTAACTCCAGTCCTGGAGGGCCGCAGTGTATGCAGGTTTAACTCCAGTCCTGGAGGGCCGCAGGGTCTGCAGGTTTAACTCCAGTCCTGGAGGGCCGCAGTGTCTGCAGGTTTAACTCCAGTCCTGGAGGGCCGCAGGGTCTGCAGGTTTAAGTCCAGTCCTGGAGGGCCACAGTGCCTGCGGGTTTAACTCCAGTCCTGGAGGGCCACAGTGTTATTTTTCCCAGGGGGAACTTCAGCTGAAGTAGCCGACATACAAAAAATGAAATAAACTATTTGTGTAAATTACTTTAAGGAATAAAATTCCAGAAAGTGTATTTCCTGGTTCCCCAAATTACATTTAATGTTATCACAGATTCATACTAAAGAGTCCATTAAGGAAGAACATCTCCCTCAGAGTGGGAGAAGGTTGGGAATACTGTGATGGGAATGCTGTAGTGATAATGCTGTGATGGGAATGTTGGGAATGCTGTGGTTTAGCTCTGCCAGAGATTTCAGGCTTTCCCACCCATGTCCAAATTGATTTGATGGGACAGCGCTGAGCACAGATGCTGCCCATGGCTGGAATGGGAGTCAGATTTAGTTTTAAATCTCTGCCTCTCTGGTCCAGTCGTGAGGAGAAAGTGGCCTCTGTTAACAGGGTTATTGGAAGTCCTTGTGTTAAGGAATGTCCTCTGAGTCATCATAAAAACGAGCAAAACAAATTCCAAAGTCTTCAGCTTTTTAAACTGGGTCACATTTACAGTGCTACATTTTAACTGCCACAGTGGGTGATGGATTCTCATTGGACAGGCTTTGTGAATGTGCAAAATGACTGTAGGACCAGATCATGAATCTTTCCTCTTGAGTCCACAAAGAGAATAAAAACTTTATTTTACTGATTCCTCATGGTGAACATAGACCTGCCAGTTCCTGCCCCAGCAGTGAGGGTTTGTGTTGTGCGGTGCCTGTGGAAATACTGCTTCTCTGGTTTCAGAGCAGAAGAGGCTTTCTTTGGCTCATTAGAGGTCTGTTAAGCCCTTACTCATATCCTCTCTATGGCTTTCACAGGGCTCCTACCCTCTCTCTTTCTGTGTGTGTGGAGGAAAAAAACAAGCTAAAATTAGGGTTTGGGAGAGCGCCGGTGCCTTGGCCACTCCGCCCGCTGGCAGCAGAGGAGGGGGCGTGTCTGCAGTTTGTCAGGACGGTGAGCGCACCAGTCAGCCCGGGGAGAACTGCCGTGAAATGGTCTGCAAATTTTGACTGGTGTGTTTCCGCGGTAACCACGATACATTCCGGCTGCGGAGCCATCCAGTGAAAACCTTCCCCGGTGGAGATTGGGTGTGGTCTAAGTATGGCCAATGAGGTGCCGTTTTAAGTTTGAATGATTAAGTACAGTGTTACGCTGTATGCCAAACCAGGCTCGTAAATCCTAAATACCTGAGGCTAGCAAGCCCGTAATCTAGTGCCTCTCCCTACGTGTTGCGTTAGACGTGAAAGGTGTTACCTGGACTTTCCTGGGTGAAGGTAACCTTTCCTGTCTGGGGGGCGTGTTTGTGGTTGACTCACCGCCAGGCCACCGTTCTGGCTTCCTGCGACCAGCTCACTCGGACCGGGCGACTCTTCGCTAGACACCCCTGGGGTGCGGTTCCGTCGGTCCGGTCGGCCAGCCCGCCCTCCGATATGGATGTTCAGTTTAAAAGGTGTATATACAGTGACAGTTTGTCGTGGTGTGTGAGACAAACTCCGTCTGTTTGTCTCCAAAACGTCTTGCCTCCGGCGTCTTACTCGTGGTGTGCGATCCAGGTCAAAACCCCCCCCACAATACGTCTCCCCACAGGTGCGACTGATTTCAGCTGAATGAGTCAGTGCCACCACCCCCCAAGTGTGACGCCAGCTCTGACCCTGCCTCCTACCGCCTGCCGAAACCACACCTACGTTTCACAGACATTCACAAAAATAAACCACTAAAGCTTTATCACAACAACCGAAACTCAAAATCTCTGACCATTTATGTCCATTTGTAATGTATTGTGTGGGTGTGCTCATTAACGTCTGAGGCTTTCATGTTTTTTGTGTTGTTTTGGGTGCCACTACGGTTGCTTTTGCTGTTCCCAGTAACCAGCGGCTGTATTCACGTCCCTGTGTGTGTAGAGCTGGTTCTGCGTCAGGGTGTACCTCCGCTGTGAGGACCTTGAGTGGTGCAGGGTTTATGGAACAGAGTGTACACGCAGCTGGTCAAAGGTCTGAGTCACAGGTGGGCCACACCTATTACAAAACGTAAAATCCTAAAATGCCGGTAATATTTGAAAAATTCTGAAACTTATTGCCTTCAAAAAATATACACTGTATACATTTGTTTTTTGTTTTTTACTGTCAGTAATCTGCAGGATTTTTAAAAATGAATCACAAAGACTGCACATCATTGGGGTTAAACGGTAGAAGAGCACGGGGGTGTGCTACATAGTGGTGCTGAGGAGGATGGGTGTGACAGGGACGCGAGGACTGGGGGGGGGGACTAAGTGGATGGATGTGTTGGGGGGAGGTGTGTTTCGGTCTGCTCAGAGAGGAGATTGTGCACTGGCTCTCTCTGTCTTTTTTCACCCGTGGTGCAAGTCCCTGGCTGGGGAAGTTTTCAGACTTGCGCTGTTCTGTGGGGCCGTGCTGTTCTGTGGGGCTGTGCTGTTCTGTGGTGCTACACTGTTCTGTGGGGCTGTGCTGTTCTGTGGGGCTACACTGTTCTGTGGGGCTGTGCTGTTCTGTGGGGCTACACTGTTCTGTGGGGCTGTGCTGTTCTGTGGGGCTACACGTTTGGCTGTATTTCTGTGGGTCACGTCTGTGGGCTTGTTCTGTGGCTGCGTGTCTGGTGCTACACTGTTCTGTGGTGGTGCTCACACTGTCTTCCTGTGTCGGGGGCTGTTCTGTGGCGTGCTGTTGTGGTCTCCCAGCTCCCACTGTACTGTAAGGGATCCCAGCATCTCTCTCCTGGACGGGGGGTGGGTGGGGTGGCTGGATGGTGCTGTGCCAGGAGCCTTGTTTATTTACCGTTCAGCCGAGCTGTGGTTGGCTACTCGCAGGAATTCTGAGGGAGTCAGCAGGATCTGGAGGGAAAAAGAGGGAGTAAAAGAAAAAGGCGAAACCCCTGGAATCCTTTGGTTCAAACCAGAGTTATGCCCGACATGTACCACAGACCTGTTCCCGAATCCATCATGGGCCTGTCCCAGAATTCATCACAGACCTGTCCCAGAATTCATCACAGAATTGTACCCAGAATTCATCATGGGCCTGTCCCAGAAATCATCATGGGCCTGTCCCAGAATTCATCGCAGACTTGTCCCAGAATTCATCATGGGCCTGTCCCAGAATTCATCACAGAATTGTACCCAGAATTCATCATGGAGCTGTTCCAGAATTTATTATCAGCCTGTCGAATATGTCACAGGCCTGGCCCAGAATTGTCATGGACCTGTTCCAGAATTTGTCACAGATCTGTCCCAGAATGAATCGGGGAACTGTGCCAGAATTCATTATGGACCTGTCCCAGAATTCATCGTGGTCCTATACCAGAATTCATTATGGACCTATCCCAGAATTTGTTAGCGATTTGTCCCAGAATTTGTCGTGGACCTGTCCCAGAATTTGTCACCAGTCGGTTCCAAATTTCATCATGGACCTGTCCTAGAATTTGTCATGGGTTTGTCCCAAAATTAATCACGAGACTGTCCCAGAATTCATCATGGACTTGTCCCAGAATGCAAAAAAGAGACGGGGAAGTTGAGCGTTGGGGAGTGATATTCGGAGAGAGAAAGAGGGAGAAAGAGATGGTATGAAGGACAGAGAAAGAGTCAGGCAGTTATGTATGGAGAGAGGGAGTGGGAAAGAATGAGAGAGGGAGGGGGAGGGATTAACAGGGAAACAGTGCTGACTGCAGTCTGCCCTCTGTCTGGAAGAAAGGGAGGCTCCATGTACCTGGGTCAGAAGTGTGTGTGTGTGTGTGTGTTAGTATGTGTGCCTGCTAGTGTGTGCACATGTAGTCATGTAAGTGTGAGTGTATATACACAAAATGCTCAAAAGTATGTGGACACCCCTTCTAATTAGTGGGTTTGACTACTTCAGCAACACCGATTAGTTACACGTGCATGAACTCAAACATACAGCCATGCTCTCTCCATAGACAAACATTGGCAGTAAAATGGGTCGTACTGTAGAGATCAGTGCCTTTCAATGTGGCACTGCCATGTGATGCCACCTTTCCACCAAGTCAGTTTGTCAGATTTATGCCCTGCTAGAGCTGTCATGGTCAACTGTAACTGCTGTTATTGTGAAGTGGAAACGTCTAGGAGCAGTAACGGCTCAGCTGTGAAGCGGTAGACCACACTGGCTCACAGAACGGTCCCATTATGTGAGCACCCCGCTGAGCACTGAAGCGTTTAGCGCGTTAAAATCGCCTGCCCTCGGTGCAACACTCTCTAGTGAGATCTGCCTCTGAAAGCAACGTCAACCCAAGAAATCACCGCGCGCAACGCCAGGCGTCGGCTGGAGTGGTGTAAAGCACAACGCCATTGGACTCTGGAGCATTGGAAATGCGTTCTCTGGAATGAGGAATCACGCGTCACTATCTGGCAGTCTGACAGATGAATCTGGTTTGGTGAATGGCAGGAGAATGCTCCCTGCCCGAATGCATAGTGCCAACTGTACAGTTTTGTGGAGGATGAATAATGAGTTGTTTTTGTGGTTCTGGCTAGGTCCCTTAGTTCCAGTGAAAGGAAATCTTAATGCTACAGGATGCAATCACATTCTAGAGAATTGTGCACTTCCAACTTTGTGGCAACAGTTTGGGGAAGGCCCTTTCCTGTTTCAGCATGGCAATGCCCCCGTGCCCTGACCTCAACCCCATTCACCTTTGGGATCAATTGGAAAGCCAACCTTGAGCCAGGCCTTATTGTCCAACATCAGTGCTCAAGCTCACTAATGTTCTTGTGGCTGAATGGAAGAGAATCCCCTAGCCATGTTCCAAAATCTAATAGACAGCCATCCCAGAAGACTGGAGGGGGGGACCAACTCCAATTAATGCCCTTGGTTTTGTAATGAGGTGTTCAACAAGCACTTATGGGTGTGATGTTTGGTTGTCCACATACCTTTGGCCATGTTGTGTGTGTGTGTGTGTGTGTAGTGGGATGGTAATAAGAATGTATTCAGTGCAGCATAGCTTTGTGTTTCTTAACATAACATGGTGAGATAATAAGAGGCCCTCAGAGCAGTGTAGCATCGCTTAGCATGGCATCATGGACTATCTTAGAAGGGCATTGAGACACTAGTGCAGCTTAGCATAGTTTTGTGTAGCTGAACACAGTATAGCCTTGCAGTGCATAGCAGGATGCTAATGAGAGAGTAGCCTTCTTAGGAGAGGTGCATCTTAGGTTAGCTTAGCATAGAACCTCTTCAGAGTTGCAGAGAGTTTGGGCGGGTGCCCATGTTCTGCCTATTCTCCTGAGCATACAAACGGACCCTCTCCTGTCACACCCCGACCTGCAGACGTTGTCAGGAGTGGGGACCCTCTCCTGTCTGCCCTGCAATAAAGAGACACAGCATCGAGCTTTTTCGCATTCATTTAAAATGTCAGAGCTTTGCCACTGCCGACTCCCTCTAAAGTATCAGGCTCTGTTATCCGATATCCCAATTGGACGATGTTCAGAGTGGCTGATAGCCCGATTGGCTGATTCTTTCAGAACCTCTCTCTTGGCATTCCAACACAGGATATATTTCCAAGCAAACTACGATCAGTTCAGTTTTGTTTTTACAAAATGCACTGTATAAAAAGATGTCCTGGGAGAACAGCAAAAACTGTGTGAAATTACTTTTTTTCTTACATTTAAGTGTTAATTTCCCCCAAGATAAAAAATATGTTGTTTTTTCAAATTTACAAACAAGAACGTAACAAAATTTTATTTTGCCGTAAAGTATGCAGGTCCTGAACACTGCTGCTAAAGTTCTGACTCAGTTCTGTAGAGGTACTCGCGTCAAGCTGACTTCTGATTGGTAGCCCACTTAACGGTCACACTGCTGATTGGTTTAGATATTTATGCCATAAACATGGTTACTAAGTGACAAATCTCTGAGTACAATAGACTGACCATCATAGCATTTGTTTTCTTCAGTTGTTTATGCATCGTATGACTGTTCAAAGTAGGGATTTTGAATGCGGAGTCTTTTAAAAACGAGGTGAAAAAAGATGGCATGCTTATGGTAGATGTGCGCAGGTAAGTCAGCCTGGGGGCGTGTGAAAGTGCGCTGGTGTGGCGAGCGGTCAGTGCAGTGAGTGACGCGCGGTGTCAGGCTGTCCTGCAGGAGGCGGGTTTTTGGGTTTTTAGAGCTCTCCGAGTCCAGGCGTGACTCGCATGCCGCAGGCTAAATGGCCCGTGCAGATGGGGTAAACGGTCTGTTTTAGTCATTACAGCCTTTTTTTTTTGTTCGTCTTTTGAAAACTTACCCTGTCCTTTGGGCTGTTTTTGTGGGTGAGGGTTATTTTGGGGGGTGGGGGGGGAGGAGTAAGGGTACGTAAGAGATGGGTTGGGGTGATTCAGCTGGATTTACGCACCACCCCAGATCCACAAGCGAAAACTGTACCCCTCTACCCCTCTACCCCTCATTACCCATAATCCATCTCTTCTCAAGCTTTGCTTCATGCAGAGGGGTACCTGTGTTAAAGTCAAGCAGAGAGAGACTTTGGGTAGCAGTATGTGGTGGTTTGGAGTACAGTATGTGGGGTTTGGGGTACAGTATGTGGTGGTTTGGGGTTCAATATGTGGGGTTTGAGGTACAGTATGTGGTGGTTTGGGGTACAATATGTGGGGTTTGAGGTACAGTATGTGGGGATTGGGGTGCAGTATGTGGGGTTTGGGGTGCAGTATGGTGGTTTGGAGTACAGTATGTGGTGGTTTGGGGTACAATATGTGGTGGTTTGGGGTACAATATGTGGTGGTTTGGGGTACAGTATGTGGGGATTGGGGTGCAGTGTGTGATGGTTTGAGGTACAGTATGTGGGGTTTGGGGTGCAGTATGTGGGGTTTGGGGTACAGTATGTGGGGATTGGGGTGCTGTATGGTGGTTTGGAGTACAGTATGTGGTGATTTGGGGTACAGTATGTGGGGTTGGGGTCAGTTGTGGTGTTTGGAGTGCAGTATGTGGGGTTGGGGTACAGTATGTGGGATTGGGGTACAGTATGTGGGGTTTGGGTACAGTATTTGGGATTGGGTACATTGGGGTTTGGGTCAGTGTGTGGTTTGGGGGTACGTATCTGGGGTTTGGGGTACAGTATGTGGGGATTGGGGTACAGTATGTGGGGTTTGGGGTACAGTATGTGGGGTTTGGGGTACAGGTTGGTGGTTTGGTACAGTATTGGGGTTGGGCTACAGTATGTGATTGGGACACATGTGGTTGGGTACAAGTATGAACAGGTTGAGCGTACAAGGTGGTACAGTACTCTTGGAGTTTGGGTACAGTATGTGGATTAGGGTACGTATGTGTGGGTTTGGGCAGCATGGTCACAGTATGTGGGGATTGTGGTGCAGTATGTGGTGGTTTGGGGTACAGTATGTGGGGGTTGGGGTACAGTGTGTGGTGGTTTTGGGTGCAGTATGTGGGGATTGGGGTACAGTATGTGGTGGTTTGGGGTACAGTATGTGGTGGTTTGGACAGAGTGTAGCACAGTGGGTAAGGAACTGGGCTTGTAACCGAAAGGTTGCAGGTTCGATTCCCGGGTAGGACACTGCCGTTGTACCTTTGAGCAAGGTACTTAACCAAAATTGCTTCAGTATATATCCAGCTGTATAAATGGATAGAATGTAAAAAATGCTATGTAAAAGTTGTGTAAGTCGCTCTGAATAAGAGCGTCTGCTAAATGCCTGTAATGTAATGTAATGGTTTGGGGTACAGTGTGTGGTGGTTTTGGGTGCAGTATGTGGGGATTGGGGTTCAGTGTGTGGTGGTTTTGGGTGCAGTATGTGGGGTTTGGGGTACAGTATGTGGGGTTTGGGGTACAGTGTGTGGTGGTTTTGGGTGCAGTATGTGGTGGTTTGGGGTGCAGTGTTTTGGGGTTTGGGGTGTAGTATGTCTGGGTTTGGGGTACAGTATGGTGGTTTGGGGTACAGTATGTTGTGATTTGGAGTACAGTATGGTCTGATCCATTAAAGCACATGTACTCGCACATAAACTGATGCACACATGCACGTGCACACAAATGCTTATAAACATAGACGCACACAGAGACACACTCGTACTCTTGCGCATTTGCATACATATGATTAAGCTGCGTGTGTGTGCAAGTATAAATGCGCATGCATGCATACGTGTGTGCTTACGTGTGTGTGTGTGTCCATGCGTTCGTCAGTGCGTGCGTCTGTGAGTGGGCTCTAACCTCTGCTCTCCTCCCCCTTCCTCTCCCTCTTCCTCAGTCATCAGGGCGAAGGTGGTCGGGGGGAAAGAGGTGGATTCTGGGAATGATATTTACGGTAACCCCATAAAGAGGATCCAGTATGACATCAAGCAGATCAAGGTAAGATGACAACAATAATAATAATAACAATAGTAATCTTCATCATTGGCATCATAATCATCATCATCTAATATAGTGCCTTTCATGGTTTTACATGTTATGTGCATTTCTGAACACCCCCCCCCCTCCCCATATTATGTCATATTTGGTGCTACTGCTGGTGCATTTCTGCATGGATTTGCTTCCATTCAGCCAGAAGAGCATTAATGAGGTCTGGCACTGATTGGGCGATTAAGCCTGGCTCACAGTTGTCTTTCCAACTGATCCCTAAGGTGTTGGACAGGGGTGAGGTCAGGGCTCTGAGCTGGCCAGTCTCAACAAAACCTTTTCTATATGGACCTCGCGGAGTGCCAGGGGGCATTGTCATGCTGAAACAGGAAAGGGTCTTTCTCAAACTGTTGGGGAAGCGCAGAATCGTCTAGAATGTGATTGTGTGCAGTAGCATTAAGATTTACCTTCACTGTAACTAAGGGGCCTAGACCAATCCATGAAAAACAGCCCCAGACCGAGGGGTGTCCAGATACTTTTGGTCCTGTAGTGTAATTGACTTTCATCTCCTCTCCCTGTTCATCCACTCCACTGTGTCTGTGTCTCACGGGTGAAGTTAGAATCAGAGTTTCCCCCTCAGTCTGGTCTGCACTGAGCTAATGTGATTGGTCAGAAAATGTTGGTCATATCCTGAAAGGTGTGACACCTTTGCGTCAGGGGTCACACTTGAAAGGGAACAGGTGTGGCCCCTGACCCATAATTCCCACAGCAGTTGTGTCAGTTTGCTTGCATTTGGGGAGCAGGTACAGAAAGGTTTCAGGCCTGCCTTCCTGTGCTGAGTCACTGGGCTGTTAGGGGTGTGTGTGTGTGTGTTAACCTTCCTCACCTGTGTTCAGATATTTAAAGGGACAGAGGTGTGTGTGTGTGTTAACCTTCTTCACCTGTGTTCAGATATTTGAAGGGACAGAGGTGTGTGTGTGTGTTAACCTTCCTCACCTGTGTTCAGATATTTAAAGGGACAGAGGTGTGTGTGTGTGTGTGTGTGTGTTAACCTTCCTCACCTGTGTTCAGATATTTAAAGAGACAGGGGTGTGTGTGTGTGTGTGTGTGTGTTAACCTTCCTCACCTGTGTTCAGATGTTTAAAGGGCCAAACAGGGACATTGAGGAGGTCTTCACTGCTCCTTCCTCAGCTGTGTGTGGAGTAACCCTGGACTCCAGCGGAAAAAAGGAGTACCTGATTGCAGGTAGGCCCCATATGAAGACGAGTACCTGATTGCTGGTAGGCCCCATATGAAGACGTCCATGGAAGGATCGTGTTGTTCAAACCTAGCCACCAGAAAACATATACACTGGCAAGCAGGTCATAGCTAGCTGTGGCTATTCAAACTCCTGGTGATTTGAAATCCAAAGACGGCACATGTCTCCTATTCATCATAATTACAAGAAACACCCATTCGTAAAACTAAAATACTTTATACCACACTGTAGATAAGACCTTGACAAAGATATACATGTAAGAATCTTGTTGTTCAAACAAGTTTGCCCGATGACCTAGCCACCAGAAATAATACGCTAGCAGCTGGTTATATCTGGCTATGGAATAGTATTCTATCTGCTGGGGATGCGGATTCCAGAGGGATGCGCACGTCTCCTTTTCACCATAATTACAAAAAACACCCTTTCGTAAAACTCAAATGCTTTATACCACAATGTAGATAAGACCTTGACGAAGAAATACATAAGCCGCGTTTCCACCAAAATTACCCGGAACTTTCAGTCCCAGGAACTACTTTACCAGGAACTAAAAGGTTCCTTCAGCCAATGGTTGTCTGCGTTTCCACCGGGGTCTAAAGTACCGCGAAGATTAGGCAAATTAGCCCACTGACGTTGTCGTCGGTCCATCTGTCATATGATTTCTTCTGTAACTCCATACTACCACCGAAGTAGCCTACATTATTTTCCAATAACCGGGACAGCCCGGAGGGGTTTATTCTACTTATATACAACGGGTTACCAACAATGACTATATATGGTTACTTTTGTATTTATTGATTTTCATATATCCTCTCAAACACATTCATTAACAGCAGAAAACATGCACACGTTGTAAACAATTTGCTGTTTTATTACTTTCTCGTCGTCAATTCCATGTAGGCTAATCGCAAAATGACAAAAATAGAACGAAAACTCGGACTTGCGTGAAAATGTGAATTAGTAGTGGTACAGCCACCGTTTGCTTTCCTTCGAAGTTACTGCTAGCCGAGCAGCGAAGTGTGCCCTCCAGATGCGAACCATGCACCATAAATTAGTCCATAGTCTTCCTGGTCTTTTCGTGGAATTGAAAAATGGCAGTAAAATTGAGTAAAATTACGGCAGTCTGAAAAAGCTAAAGGGAAGATTACTAGAATTAACCTCTTATTTTACCCGGATAAAAAGTGCGGAAGGTGATTTCCAGTTTGCTTGTACTGTATCACCAATGTTAATTATGCAGAACTACCGCATACCTCACATAACTGTATCAAACGTTTTGAGTCGATTACAACGGGCTAACAAAGAAAATCCGGAAGAAAATATTCAGCAACCGAATTAATCCGTTTGAATGTTTTGGTAGCCTACGTAATATGCTGTCCCAGCACGAATGCTTGGCATTTTATAAAACGAATACTAAAGCAAGAAAAGAACAGAAGAGCACACGTTATAATTCCAAGACGTTGACAGGCTATAACCAAAAGTAGGCTACTGCGCCGCATAACATACAAGTTTGATTTGAAGTTATTATGAAAATAAATTGGTTTGCCGCTGCATATTTTCAAACATGGCGGGTAATGGCGGAAAATAAATACAACACAAATGCTACGAGTACTCGACCAATCAGAAATGTTCAGCGCTGCAAGCTCCACCCAAAAGGTTCCTGTACTTTCGGAAAGTACTACCCCCCGAGCAGGAACGTTTTGGGGGGTAAAACAAAGCCCCCAGAACTAAATTTAGACCCTAGTTCCTGCGGTGGAAACGCACTGAGTTCCTCAAAAGGTTCCTAGTTCCGGGGTATAGTTCCTGCGGTGGAAACGCGGCTATATTAAAACATCATTGTTCAGTCGAGTTTTAGCTGTCTAGACATCCAAGAAAACATTTTATAGGGCCTCTTCCGAGGCATAATTTGGACGCATCGGAGTTGTTAGGATGATGTCAAGACAGGGATTGGCTACAATTTGAATAACATTTCATTTCAGCAAAACAAAATCCCTTCAGGGGTTATTTTGAATAATATAGCGACTGCCGTTTTTTTTGTTGCCACATCGCTTCTGAAATGGCTGTGGAATTCTAGGTCCTTCAGGACGCTGGCAGCTGTAACATTTTTAGGACACGTAACTATACAAACGTATCGATAACTAATAACCAATTAATATTTGAAACATTTCACAGTGAGTTTTTCTTGTGGTGAAATGAGTAATAATGCCTTCAGTGTGGTTGGATCTTTTATAATGACCCCACTCATTTTGGTGAAGCGTTAAGTGCAGACACAAATGCTCGTAAACAGAGCCAAGTTCGCAAAAAATTCCTGATTCCTAAAGTAAAAAAAAAAGACATTGCTGAACTATTAGTGCACTTTTGAAACGATTTAATAGCTCTGTCTACTCCGATTTTGTATGTATCTTTGTTAAATGACCTGTTAAAGTGAGCCCAGATGCCAATTTTGTTTTACGTTTCTGTGTGGAACTCCCATTGTAATTATATTGCAGGCATACTAGTAGAAGTTTAGGCCTGTAGTAAGTACTCCAGGTAGATTACAGTGGCACTAGTAGAAGTTTAGGCCTGTAGTAAGTACTCCAGTTAGATTACAGTGGCACTAGTAGAAGTTTAGGCCTGTAGTAAGTACTCCAGGTAGATTACAGTGGCGCTAGGAGAAGTGTAGGCCTGTAGTAAGTACTCCAGTTAGATTACAGTGGAACTAGTAGAAGTTTAGGCCTGTAGTAAGTACTCCAGTTAGATTACAGTGGAACTAGTAGAAGTTTAGGCCTGTAGTAAGTACTCCAGGTAGATTACAGTGGCACTAGTAGAAGTTTAGGCCTGTAATAAGTACTCCAGGTAGATTACAGTGGCACTAGTAGAAGTTTGGGCCTGTAGTAAGCACTCCAGGTAGATCACTGCAGTCTGACAGGTTACACACCACTGGTGTCATCATTCCTACCACAGCTCCTGGGTTAGACTGTGCTGTTGCTCAGGTAACTATTCTAAGATGTTTCACACAGGAACCTCTGCTAAATGAATGCTATAGCCGCGTTTCCACCGCAGGAACTATACCCCGGAACTAGGAACCTTTTGAGGAACTCAGTGCGTTTCCACCGCAGGAACTAGGGTCTAAATTTAGTTCCTGGGGCTTTATTTTACCCCCCAAAAGGTTCCTGCTCGGGGGGTAGTACTTTCCGAAAGTACAGGAACCTTTTGGGTGGAGCTTGCAGCGCTGAACATTTCTGATTGGTCGAGTACTCGCAGCATTTGTGTTGTATTTATTTTCCGCCATTACCCGCCATGTTTGAAAATATGCAGCGGCAAACCAATTTATTTTCATAATAATTTCAAATCAAACTTGTATGTTATGCGGCGCAGTAGCCTACTTTTGGTTATAGTCTGCCAACGTCTTGGAATTATAACGTGTGCTCTTCTGCTCTTTTCTTGCTTTAGTATTCGTTTTATAAAATGCTAAGCATTCGTGCTGGGACAGCATATTACGTACTAAAACATTCAAACGGATTAATTCGGTTGCTGAATATTTTCTTCCGGATTTTCTTTGTTAGCCCGTTGTAATTGACTCAAAACGTTTGATACAGATGTGAGGTATGCGGTAGTTCTGCATAATTAACATTGGTGATACAGTACAAGCATACTGGAAATCACCTTCCGCACTTTTTGTCCGGGTAAAATAACAGGTTAATTCTAGTAATCTTCCCTTTAGCTTTTTCAGACTGCCGTAATTTAACTCAATTTTACTGCCATTTTTCAATTCCACGAAAAGACCAGGAAGACTATGGACTAATTTATGCTGCATGGTTCGCATCTGGAGGGCACACTTCGCTGCTCGGCTAGCAGTAACTTCGAAGGAAAGCAAACGGTGGCTGTACCACTACTAATTTACATTTTCACGCAAGTCCGAGTTTTCGTTCTATTCTTGTCATTTTGCGATTAGCCTATATGGAATTGACGACGAGAAAGTAATCAAACAGCAAATTGTTTACAACGTGTGCATGTTTTCTGCTGTTGTTGCCAGTTATACATATAAATGTGAATGCATTCTGTCGCTTCGGATGTCAAGACATGAAAGCGAATGTTCGCATAAAAGCATAATGAATGTGTTTGAGAGGATATATGAAAATCAATAAATACAAAAGTAACCATATATAGTCATTGTTGGTAACCCGTTGTATATAAGTGGAATAAACCCCTCCGGGCTGTCCCGGTTATTAGAAAATAATGTAGGCTACTTCGGTGGTAGTATGGGATTACAGAAGCGACAACGTCGCTTTTTCATACGTCAGTGGGCTAATTTGCCTAATCTTCGCGGTACTTTAGACCCCGGTGGAAACGCAGACAACCATTGGCTGAAGGAACCTTTTAGTTCCTGGTAAAGTAGTTCCTGGGACTGAAAGTTCCGGGTAATTTTGGTGGAAACGCGGCTTATGCTAAGTGGTGTATTGTTTATCGCACAAAATAGTGTGCAGTGTTACTGTTTGTGTACTAAGTGTACCAACTAGTGTGAGAGTGAAGCTTCATAAGCGCCATCATGGGTGGAGCTAAATGACCTGTCAATCGTTGGAATGTTTGAACGAATAAAAAGATCTTGATCTCCACAGAAAGACCCAATTGATTGGGTCAAATCAGAGAGTAACTTGGTGTACTAAATGGTAACAAAATTGTATTTGGTGGTGCTACATGGTAATGGATCTGTTCAGAGCTGCAGTGGAAATGTACTCAGTGGTGGAGTCATGCTGTGTGTTTCAGTGTGTACTAAGACCTTATGGGTGATGTCATGGCTGTACTAAGTGCTGATAGGTTGTGCTAAGAGTTGACTGTTGTGCTGAGTAGCGTGCTGCGCTGTCTGTGCTGCCTGTGCTGCCTCTGCTGTGGGATGTACGGCGTGACTGTTCTACTGAGTAGCGTGCTGTGCTGCCTGTGCTGTGGAATTTACGGCGTGACTGTGTTCTACTGTGCATCGTGCTGTGCTGCCTGTGCTGACTGCGGGCCGCTCTGTCCCCAGGGAAGGCGGAGTCGAACGGGAAGATGCACGTGACCCTGTGTGACTTCATCGTTCCCTGGGAGACCATGAGCCACACCCAGAAGAAGAGCCTGAGCCAGCGCTACGACATGGGCTGCGGCTGCCGGGTGAGGGGGGGGGGGGGGGGGGGGCAGAGAGAGGAGAGAGGGAAGGAGGTAGGGAGAGAGGAGGGGGGAGAGAGAGAGAGAGGGGGGAGAGAGTCAGACATACAGACAGACCGAGCCAGAGAGAATCGAACCTCTGGCCACATGGGGGTTGTATATACTTAGTTGAATGTACAGCCATTACAGCTGCAGACACATCTGTTCAGCCTCTACCTTGACTGACTCACTCATGCTATGCAGTTCTGCCATAGTTCAACTTCAATGACCTAATCACTGTTGGTTTAAATGTCATTGCAGCTAATCAAGGCTTTTCAGAGGAAAGCTGGTTAGCATGTTAGCTGCCTAGCTTGACCCAGCCCTCTCCTGCTTTCACAGTTTCGTGAGCCATTTGCTATTAGCACGTTGGAATTCTGTGTTACAAGCTCTCATTTAAAAAATATACAAATCATAACTGTATTAATCATAATCATAACTCTCTCCCTCTTCTCCCTTCCTCCCTCTCCCTCCCTTCATCTCTCACTCTCCTCTTTCTATCCCTCTCTCTCATCTGTCTCCCTCTCTCTCTGTTCTTCCCCCCTTTTTCCCCTCTCTCCCCCCTTTCTTTCTCTTCCCCCCCCTTACTCTCCCTCTCCCCCCTCTCACACTGTCACTCACTGTCTCTCTCTCAGATTACACGCTGTCCCTCCATCCCTTGCTCCATCAGCAGTCCGGAGGAGTGCCTGTGGACTGATTGGGTGATGGAGAAGAAAATCAGTGGTCGCCAGGCCAACCATTACGCCTGCATCAAGAGGAACGATGGGTCCTGTGCCTGGTACCGCGGCCTGGCCGCCCCCAAAAACGAGTTCATGGACATCGAGGACCCCTAACCACCCCACTGTCGCCTCACTGCCCAATTAAAAAAAAAAACAAGAGACCGAAACAAAGCCAAAATGTAACTTTTTTAAGAAATGAAGAAACTAGTAAATACATGAACAGGTAACCAAAAAATAAGATAAAGAAGAAAAGATTTCAAGTAAATTATAATTTAGTGAAACGATCATGAGAACAAGAGAGACAGGTTTAGACTGGACAAGTGATGTCACTTCCCCAAGTAGGCTGGCTACAGGAAGTAGTATTTTGGACGATCCTGGAAAGAAGGCACTTTCTGCCCCAAAAAGCGCTTAACACCCCCCCCCCCTTCCCCCACTGATACAAATGAGTACAGATTAAAATCACAAAGCAAAACTGAGTCTTTTGCATCACGTGATCTTGCACACGTCATTACAAACCCAAATTGCTTTTGGTCAGTGGCCCCCACCCTGCACTTCTCTCTCTCTCTCTCCGTCACACACACGCACACGCGCACACAACACACGCACGTGCACACACTGGC
Organism: Anguilla rostrata; assembly: GCF_018555375.3. Lineage (NCBI taxonomy): Eukaryota > Metazoa > Chordata > Actinopteri > Anguilliformes > Anguillidae > Anguilla > Anguilla rostrata. The sequence continues at coordinate 73,062,694 of NC_057934.1, forward strand.
ACACAACACACACGCACGTGCGCACACGCACACACAACACACACGTGCACACAACACACATGCACGTGCACACACACACACGCACGTGCGCACACACAACACACACGTGCACACAACACACACGCACGCGCACACAACACACAGGCACACGCACACACACACCTGGGGGGGGGGGGGGACATCCTGGGTGAGTCAGGAAAGGCGTTGTGTGCTGAAGCTGAGGCTCCCCCTGAGCCTAACCCCCCTCCTCCTCGTCCCGCCGGGCCCCTGAGCCTAACCCCCCTCCCCCTCGTCCCGCGGGGCCCCTGAGCCTAACCCCCCTCCCCCTCGTCCCGCCGGGCCCCTGAGCCTAACCCCCCTCCCCTCGTCCCGCCGGGCCCCTGAGCCTAACCCCCCTCCCCCTCGTCCCGCCGGGCCCCGGAGCCTAACCCCCCTCTCCCTCGTCCCGCCGGGCTCACGGGGTAGTGTGCTATGTCCCAGCTCTTTATATTTCTCCTGTGCGTGCGTGCGTGCTTATGCGTGCTTAATAATCAAACGTAATTGGTCCAGGTCTGTTAGACACTGCTAGCTCCGCCCATCTTGACGCCCATGCCCACATCACTGTGCTGGCTCCCCATTGTAATATGAGTGTGTGTGCGTTAAGACTCAGTGTAATGTGTGCGTTAAGACTCAGTGTAATGTGTGCGTTAAGACTCAGTGTAGTGTGTGCGTTAAGACTCAGTGTAATGTGTGTGTTAAGACTCAGTGTAATGTGTGCGTTAAGACTCAGTGTAATGTGTGCGTTAAGACTCAGTGTAATGTGTGTGTTAAGACTCAGTGTAATGTGTGCGTTAAGACTCAGTGTAGGGTGTGCATTAAGACTCAGTGTAGTGTGTGCGTTAAGACTCAGTGTAATGTGAGTGAAAGGGATTCCGGTGTGATGCCAAAACTACTGCGGCTCACGCAAACATGGATATGTCAGACCACGGGGGTCATTACTCCGCTCTTATTGGGCCTTTCCTGGGGAACGGCCTTCTGCTAGAACCAGGTCAGGAGGATGGGGAGGGCTATGGGAAATGATGTCACACTGTGCATCCGGGAGGCATGATCTGATTGGACACCTCTTGACGACTGTCTCTGCCTCCCAGGGCCTCTGCACAGTTGTTTATACAACTTTTTTTTTTTTTTTTTTGCCTGCGTTTGGGGGGACAGCTAAGCTTGTATGGCAGGTGCTGATTGGCTGGTCTAGCGTGGTACATGCTGATTGGCTGGGCTTAGGTACAGTGGATAGTAATTGGCTGGGCTTGCATGGTGGATTGTCATTGGCTGAATTGAGTGGTATGGAGGGGGTTTCTATGGAACTGGCTGCTTGACATCATGTGACGACCCCTTGTGAAAAAATATGTGATAAAATCCAATATATAAAGAATATATATATTTTTGTATATGTCAAAATGTAATACATATGTTTGATAGTACTGGTTATTGCCACATTCGTATTTCATTTTACACATACATTCTACTGTCAAAATATATTCTCCAGCATGTTGTCCAATATATGCATTAAATTGGCCAGTGGCATTATATTTAGTACTATATGCTTGTATATTTTGACATATATTCAGGATAGATTTTTTAGAAACATTCTTTAGTGTTTTTGTTTGCCATGGTAAGCAGTTTTCTTATCCCTGCCAATCACACATCACTACCAGCAAACTTTCACCTGCAGCGATTCATTTTAGAGAAATCTTACCTGAGAAACTTTACCTGCTCTTAAGACCACAAATGAGAGATTTCCGTTTACTTGCTTTTTTATACTCGTTCTATTGCTAGTATTAAATATATTGGGAAATGCTGACATAATTTAAAACTTGGTCGATCTGTGTTTTTACTTGTCATTTTATATAATTATTATAATTATTATTATTTTAATGTAATTTTTCTTTGTCTTTTTTTTATCTTTCTCTTACTTTTTTTGCAGAAAGTATAGTTTGAGACTTGTTGTGCTGGAACCACACAGGGGAGATTGTGTAATCAGAAGCAGATTATGCATGTCTTTGTTTAAATTCACATGTGGCCATTCACTCAGTGGATGAGAACATACAGTATTATCAAATAAAAGTGTAGAATTGACAGCTGTGGTACGGCGTGCTTCTTTTCTGACCTGTGCGTCACCCTGAGGTTTTGCAGAGCGGGGAGGGTGTGGCTGGGGTGCAGGTTTTGAAGATTGATTGGCTGGACTAAGTAAAAGGAGGAGGGGGGTGGTCCTTCAGGTAGCATTAACATCGATGTGTTCAAATGATGTTCCAAAAAAATAAAACCTATTGGCCACAAACACAGAAGAACACACTAGCCTGATGTTTCTCCCCTTTCTTCTTCTGGCTGGAACTTCCCAATGGCGTTTCCTCTCTCATGGCCCTACACTGCCTCCCTGTGGCAATTATGTTTATTGCCGATTTTAGGGGACAGAGTTCTACCAACTTGTGAGTGACCCTTTTACACACCAGTGAATCCCTGTAGTTAAATATGTGTATTTATTTTCAAATTAGACTTTACTACAGGGATTTCTGAAATTGCTCCCATTGAGGAGAAAATAAACTCTAAAAACATGCCTGCGTTTTGACCTGAGCTTTTAACATATAAATAGAACCTGCTACTCGTTGGGTAGTGCAAACTCAGTTGATAAAAATTAGACTTAAGTCTAATGAAGTCCACCAGAATAACTTACCGAGTCTAGTAAAACCTTTACACTTCATCTTAAGTCTTTCCTCATAGCTTTTATCTAAATTAATTCCTGGTATGCAAGATAACAGCTATGAGGAATGGTATACAATGCTTAATCACTTCAAGTTTAGTAAAAGGAGACTCGGGTGATTTGATTGAGGCTTTTAAATTCATAAATGGGATCAATAAACTGAACTACAATAGATTCTTCAGGTTGAGTTCTGTTAGTAGAACAAGGGAGCATAAATGGAAATTAGCAAAAGGTAAATTCCCCACAGACATTAGGAATAATTTTTTCATGCAGAGACCAGGCATGTGTGGAATAGCCTGCCAGGTCACATAGTAGAGGCAGAAAGTCTTGTGGTTTTCAAGACAAGGCTTATAGTGTTAGATACTGTATAGCACTAGGTAATCAGAGCACGTACAGTTTGGTTAGGAAAATTGCGAGCATTGTATGCAATACAACTGTTCAGTTTGCAGCTATTGCTCAAAAATAGCACATCACATAAACGATTGAGCTAACGGAATAATTATAAGCAGAAGTTGGCCTGAAATCTCGAAACTGGTGGCCAAGCTTTGCGTGTTAAAAAGCAGAACTCTGGTCAGAGAACAATATTTGCCATATCGTGTGATGTCACCACTCAGTTGTGGCGGAGCAGGTGTCCAGCCCATCGAGAGTTATGGTATGGATGAATGAGCACGCGCCGAAGTGCAATGCGATTCACCTGCGCGCGAGGGAAACGTAGTTGAGGGACGCTGCGTGTACCAGGGGGAAGGCTAAAATTCAGACAGTCATTTTTTCCAATACAGGCAGCGAGAAAGCTTTGTGTGTGTGTGTGTGTGTGTGTGTGTGCGTGGAGGAGGACGTGAACTGGAGATCGACGCGCCAGCAGCCACGGGGTAGAGGAGCCAAGAGCAGTTGGCCAGATTGCACCAGCAGCGACAGCATGGACGTGGATAACTACGGTAGGAACCCGACAGCACGCGGGACCGACTGACGTGTCATTAAGCAGGTCTGCGATTTGACCGGCTGTGGGGGAACAGCTGCGAAGTTTGGTGGACAGGCGCGCCTGTTCGTCCGTCCCGCGTGCGATGGTGGATGACTGATGGCTGCTTCGCGAGTTAATATGCCGGGGTTTGCTGGAACAGGTGATGTGTGGGAGGGAGCGCTTCCAAAAAAAGTTATGCCACGTGGGATCGGAGATTTGTAGCTACGTGTTTATTCGCGTGCACCCCCTCTCTCCCTGGTACTGGTGGTTTTTTGACGCGCAGCCTCGAAGTTTCCTGAACGCACACAGTTCAGAACTATAACGGCGGAATCGACGCCAGGTAGAAAACGGGCTCGCCAAACGTCTAATTATTTAACATCACCGCGTAGCATGGCTTCGGACTCTGATTTATCGTTAAAGCTGTATTTAAAAGAGTGGACAGTTTATAAACACTATCTTTGCTTGATGACTTTGTTGTACTGTTTAATTTAGAGTTTTGAAACAAACAGAACAAGCACAGAAACATATGTTTTTTTGTCATTGACAAAATTAACAAGGCAACAGGAGAGCCTACTGTGGTCATGAATTCAGTTGACAGCACTGCTGTCTTAAAGCTTAAAGCTGTCTGAAATCAGCTGAAGAGTACTGGCTGGGAGGTCATTGGGAATGAGAAGCTGCACACAGGGAACCTCTTACCCGAGAGGGAGGTTTACTGCAGTGTCTTGGGGTGACCACTAGGGGGCGATCTCAGCTCATGAAAAACCCAGGCTTTGCTAGACCCAAGAATGGAGCAGGAGTGTGAATCTCATAAATTTATGAACAGGCAGTGTGTGTGTGTGTGTGAGAGAGAGAGAGAGAGAGAGAGAAAGAGTGAGAGGGAGAGAGAAAGAGTGTGTGTGTGAGAGACAGAGAGTGTTAAAAAGGCCAGACTCAGTGTAGAGACATTTTCTTTTCCTGTTGTTTTTCTATTGGCCAATAAGAGACATGATTGGCATACAGTTAAAAGCCCGCCCTAGTTAAGTTTGTTTCTGTTAAGGACGAGATGTTTTAGCGGTGCTCTGAACCGTGTTCTTTATTATCTCTGTGCATGCGTGTATATTAGGAGAGAATAAAGAGTGGCACTTGGACACCTGTGTCTGCATTCTTGTTGGATGACCTGGAGTGGTCACGACTATCTCGATCCACATCACCTACTTTATCATAAAGATCTTTAACAGAGAGAGAGCTTTCTGAAAGTGAGAGACAGAGCTAGCAGTGGCAGCGCTTGTTTGCGTATGAAGCTCATATTTACCGTATAAAAGTGATGTGTACAGTGTGAATCTCATACAGTGCCCTCCATCATGTTTTTTCTTGATTTGCCTGTGCACTCGACAGTTTTAGGTTTGTAATCAAATGAACAGAATGTGGTTAAAGGTCAGATTCTCTGCTTTTACATTTTGATTTCACAAGAAATTACTGTAGTTTTCATACATATCCCCCACATTTTACGGCGCCATAATGTTTGGGACATATCAATGCTTTCTGAATGAAAGTAGTCACGTTCAATACTTCGATTACAAATCTGAAGTTGTGGAGTGCAGAGCCAAACGAAGAGAAATTATGTGTTTGTGCTGAACAGTGTGGAGCTCACTGTATGTTCAGTCTGAAGCTGTGAGAGGAGTGTATTGTGGAGCTTGCTGTACGTTCAGTCTGAAGCTGTGAGAGGAGTGTATTGTGGAGCTTGCTGTATGTTCTGTCTGAAGCTGTGAGAGGAGTGTATTGTGAGCTGCTGTATGTTCTGTCTGAATGAGAGTGATGGTGCTGTGTGAGAGGAGTGTATTGTGGAGCTTGCTGTACGTTCAGTCTGAAGCTGTGAGAGGAGTGTATTGTGGAGCTTGCTGTATGTTCTGTCTGAAGCTGTGAGAGGAGTGTATTGTGGAGCTCGCTGTATGTTCTGTCTGAAGCTGTGAGAGGAGTGCATTGTGGAGCTTGCTGTATGTTCTGTCTGAGTGTGAGAGGAGTGATTGTGGAGCTGCTGTAGTTGTCTGAAGCTGTGAAGGAGTGCATTGTGGAGCTTGCTGTATGTTCTGTCTGAAGCTGTGAGAGGAGTGTATTGTGGAGCTCGCTGTATGTTCTGTCTGAAGCTGTGAGAGGAGTGTATTGTGGAGCTTGCTGTATGTTCTGTCTGAAGCTGTGAGAGGAGTGTATTGTGGAGCTCGCTGTATGTTCTGTCTGAAGCTGTGAGAGGAGTGTATTGTGGAGCTCGCTGTACGTTCTGTCTGAAGCTGTGAGAGGAGTGTATTGTGGAGCTCGCTGTACGTTCAGTCTGAAGCTGTGAGAGGAGTGCATTGTGGAGCTTGCTGTATGTTCTGTCTGAAGCTGTGAGAGGAGTGTATTGTGGAGCTCGCTGTACGTTCTGTCTGAAGCTGTGAGAGGAGTGCATTGTGGAGCTTGCTGTATGTTCTGTCTGAAGCTGTGAGAGGAGTGTATTGTGGAGCTTGCTGTATGTTCTGTCTGAAGCTGTGAGAGGAGTGCATTGTGGAGCTTGCTGTATGTTCTGTCTGAAGCTGTGAGAGGAGTGTATTGTGGAGCTCGCTGTATGTTCTGTCTGAAGCTGTGAGAGGAGTGTATTGTGGAGCTTGCTGTATGTTCAGTCTGAAGCTGTGAGAGGAGTGTATTGTGGAGCTCGCTGTATGTTCTGTCTGAAGCTGTGAGAGGAGTGTATTGTGGAGCTCGCTGTACGTTCAATCTGAAGCTGTGAGAGGAGTGTATTGTGGAGCTCGCTGTACGTTCAGTCTGAAGCTGTGAGAGGAGTGCATTGTGGAGCTTGCTGTATGTTCTGTCTGAAGCTGTGAGAGGAGTGTATTGTGGAGCTCGCTGTACGTTCTGTCTGAAGCTGTGAGAGGAGTGTATTATTTCTGAAGAAGCAGGACAAGACTGCCGCTGTACTTACAGCAGCTACGGCTGTGCCTGCCTTTGAGAACGCTGCAGCACCACACGCAGCTTGACTGATTCTGTGTGGATGTGGAATTTTGCGGACTCCTCTTGATGAGCCTGGCTGTCCCATCATGCCCCAGCCACTTTGCTAGCGTGCCAAGGCCCTGACTCGGCACATTCTGCAGCAACTGTTGACAGTTATTAGGAGGGTAATTACTGGCCATTAGAATATAAAAGGATAAGAGAAGGTGTGCTGGCGCTGGGGAGTTATGAGCTGGTGAAGCACAGGCAGGTCCCGGAGGAGGGGGGGGGGGAGGAGGAGGGGAGGCACAGGGCTTATTCTGCCTGAGTGAAGGGCCCAGTCTCCCACAGGCAGGTCCCGGGAGGAGGGGGGGGGGGGGGGTAACTGCTGTTTAATGCTGAAAGAGTCATTTATACATGAGCATGAATGTCCATGTAAATGAGAGTTTTAAAGAAAGGCTCCATTGTGGCCTGTGGAAGGAGCAAGGAGAGCTCACTGTGTGCTGAAGGCGATGTTAATCAGCCGACACCTCATTTACTGGTGTATCACCATGCAAAGGACCCAACCGCAGCCTACATTACTGTGTGTGTGTGTGTGTGTGTGTGTGTGTGAGAGAGTGAGAGAGAGAGTCTCTGTGTGGATATGAAAGAGAGAGTATGTGTGTGTGTGTGTGTGTGTGTGTGTGTGTGTGAGAGAGAGATAATGTGTGTGTGTGAGAGTGTGAGAGAGAGAGAGAGTGAGTCTGTGTGTGTATGTGAAAGTGAGAGTATGTGTGTGTGTGAGAGAGAGTGTGTGTGTGTGTGTGTGAGAGAGAGAGAGAGAGAGAAAGAGAGAGAATGTGTGTGTGTGTGAAAGAGAGAGAGAAAGAGAGAAAGAGAATGTGTGTGTGTGTGTGTGTGAGAGAGAGAGAGAGAGAGAGAGAGATACCCCATATAAACATGTACATATTTATTGATTTACTTCTGTTGCTGTCAATGCTGTTATTTGTATATATTGTTACATTTACCATTATTATTTTAATATTATTATTATTTTACATATTATATATGTATGCTTTGGCAATACGTATGTTTGTATTTCATGCCAATAAAGCAACTTAAATTGAAAAATTGAATTGAGTCTCTGTGTGGATATGAAAGAGAGAGTATATGTGTGTGTGTGTGTGTGTGTGTGTGTGTGAAAGAGAGACAGATTGTATGTATGTGTTTGTGTTTCTGTGTGAGAGGGGGAGATAGAAAGTGTATGTGTGTGTGTGTTTGTAAATCATCTGGGTGTAAGTATCTCATAGCCACTGCATAGAGCAAAGGTAGAAAGAAAGGGGAGGGAGAGAGAGAGATAGGAAGGAAGAGAGGGATAGAGAGAGGGAGGGATAGAGTGAGATAGGAAGGGAGAGAGAGAGGGAGATATAGAGTGAGAGAGGGAGAGGGAGAGGGTGGGAGTGAAAGGGAAACCTCAGAGAGTGAGGGATGGAGGTAGAGGACAGACCTGCGTAAGAGAAAGATGAGATTATTTGGAATTATTTGACGCATTTGAAACAAATCTCTGGGATTCTGCTTACTCATACCACACACACACACACACTCTCTCACAGACTAACACACGCACACACGTACATACACACACTCTCTCACAGACTCACACACACACACACTCTCTCACAGACTAACACACGCACACACGTACATACACACACTCACACCACACACACGCTCTCTCTCACAGACTCACACACACACACGTACATACACACACTCTCTCACAGACTCACACACACACACACACTCTCTCTCTCACAGACTCACACACACACACACTTGCATACACACACACTCCCACTCACACCACACACACACACCCTCTCAGACTCACACACACACACACGTACATACACACACACTCTCATTCACACCACACACACGCTCTCTCTTACAGACTTAGACACACACACACACACACACACACATACACGCTCTCTCACACTCCCACACACACACGCACTCTCACACACACTGCATATGTTCTGTCTCACACACACTTTCACTTGTACTCAAATAATCACATGCTCTCTCTCATTCATACAAGCACATACTATCATACAGAACACACTCTCTCCCTCTCTCTCTCTCTCTCTCTCTCTTACATTCACACATACACTCCAGTCAGTAAGTGGATTTTTCGCTGGGTGGTTGCCATGGGGACAGTGAGTGAACTTTGCGCCTCCAGTTTCCAGGCATTCCTGTGTCCGACAGTGCACCCCGCACCCCCAGGTGGGTCCCCCAAATCTCTCCACTCTCACCTGGTCTGCCTGCTACGGCTTTGAGCTTCACTGACTGCTGTATTTTGGAGATGCTAAAGATTTTGTAAAGAAAAGATGATTTCTTATTCTGATTGCCAGTTACTGCAATTTGTTCTAGTTATCTTTCCCTTTATGAGGGAACATGGAGCATGGTATTATGGTTAGTGGTTGTTTGGTTGGGACATGGTAGTGTGGTTGGTTGGGACATGGTAGTGTGGTTGTCTGGTGGTGACATTGTAGTGTGGTTGTCTGGTTGTGACATTGTAGTGCGGTTGTATGGTTGGGACATCATTGTGCGGTTGTATGGTTGGGACATGGTAGTGTGGTTGTATGGTTGGGACATGGTAGTGTGGTTGGTTAGGACATGGTAGTGCAGTTGTATGGTTGGGACATGGTAGTGCAGTTGTATGGTTGGGACATGGTAGTGTGGTTGTATGGTTGGGACGTGGTAGTGCGGTTGTATGTTTGGGACACAGTAGTGTGGTTGGTTGGGACATGGTAGTGTGGTTGTCTGGTTGGGACATGGTAGTGTGGTTGTCTGGTTGGGACATGGTAGTGTGGTTGTATGGTTGGGACATGGTAGTGTGGTTGTATGGTTGGGACATGGTAGTGTGGTTGTATGGTTGGGACATGGTAGTGTGGTTGTATGGTTGGGACATGGTAGTGTGGTTGTATGGTTGGAACATAGTTGTCTGGTTGGGACATGGTAGTGTGGTTGTATGGTTGGAACATGGTAGTGCGGTTGTATCGTTGGGGCATGGTAGTGTGGTTGGTTCGGACACGGTAGTGTGTTCTAGGACACTGTTGCTTTCAGCTACCAGTCGTGATTACTGCGTGAACTAGACTTGATATTCATGGCTATGGATAACTGATACTTTATGGGTATTGTACCTTATCGGACCTATGATTTTCAGTTGTTCCAATGACCTTCCACATACACTTATTGTACATCACTTTGGATGAAAGTGTCTGACAAATAAAATGTGATGTAAAATATGATGTAATAACTTCTTCCTCCTGGCTGAAGAATTGTGCTAATTACCAAATCCATGTGATTGGAACAGAATCCTGGGGCAGGCTTTTACTGTCTGAACCTGATTTTCCACCTGTGCCTGTGGGTACTAGTGCAGCAGCAGGCTGAGTTTGCACCAGTCCCCCCCCCCCTTCCCCCAACCCCTCGTGTGTGGGAACGGGGCCGTCACGTCATCTAACTGCCCCCGCTGGACAGAGCTTTGCCGTTGTCCTGACGATATAAAATTAAATAAATGTCACCGTGGTGTCAGAAATGTCAGCAGGAAAGTGCTGGGGGGGGGGGGGGGCAGAGTGCTGTGTGTTCTCAGGGTGGGTGGGTGGGTGGGAGGAAGGGGGGTTCAAGCTGCTCTGTGTTCTCAGGCCTGCTCTGATTCCACTCTGAATAATAACCTGCTGTTTGTGTTTTCACTTAAAGCTGTGAGTAACACTGTCCTGCTTTGTGTGTGTATGTGTGCATGTGCGTGTGTGTGTGTGTACCATGAGCATGTGTGTGTGTGTGTGTGTACCATGAGCATGCCTGTGTGTATGTGTGCATGTGTGTGCGTGTGTGTGTACCATGAGCATACCTGTATTTGCGCGCGTGTGTGTGTGTATGTGTGCGTGTGTATGTGTGTGTGTGTGTGTCTGTGTGTACCATGGGCATGCCTGTGTGTGTGTGTCTGTGTCTGTGTGTGTGTGTATGTACCATGAGCATGCCTGTGTGTGTGTGTGTGTGTGTGTGTGTGTGTGCCTGTGCGTGTGTGTGGGTGTGTGTGTCTGTGTGTACCATGAGCATGCCTGTGTGTGTGTGTGTGTGTGTGTGTGTGTGTGCATGTGTGCATGTTTGTGTGTGTGTGTGTGCATGTTTGTGTGTGTGTGTGTGTGCATGTTTGTGTGTGTGTGTGTGTGCATGTTTGTGTGGTATGTGTGTGTGTGTGTGTGTCTAACCTGCATTTTGTTATCCCTACTGGCATGCTTTCTGCCAGTCAAGGCCATCAGACATCAGACAGAAGGATATCAGACAGCAACTGAAATATATTTGGGCCCTTATGATGTATTTTATAAATGTGGACCTAAATAAAGAATTAAAATGTGTGTGTGTGTGTGTTTGTGTGCGTGTACGTACCATGAGCATGCCTGTGTGTGTGTGTATGTGTGCATGTGCGTGTGTGTGTAGACATCATGTATCCTGTACAGTATGTTATGCTTCTGTGTTCTGTACAGTGTGTATGTGTACAAATGTGTATGCTTCTTCCCCCACACACACTCTCACATACACACACACACACACACACACACACACACACACAGGCATGCTCATGGTACACACTCACACTCACACACACACACACACAGATACACACATTCACACTCACACACACAGACACACACTCACACTCACACTCACACACACAGACACACACTCACACTCACTCACACACACACACACACACACACACACACACACACTCACACACACACACACACACACACACACAGCACCTGGTCTTGTGGGATTATCATTCGCACATGGCTGCTGTCGGAAGGTTTATTTTACCTTCTGTGTGCGATTCATTCAGGTGAAGGCCGGCTGTTTCTCTTTGTTTCAGTACCGAATATGGCCAGTAGATGTCGCCATAATCACTCTGTATACAGCTTGGATGTGTGAGTGAACTGGCATACCAGCAGAACCATTTGATGTCCTTTGACTTAAAAAAAATATAAACATTTTTTGCCTAATTATTTTTCTGAATAGATTTCAGATGTCAGTTAACACTCAATAAGTGCAAATATTTACATGTTCTCTTAAGGTTGAAGCTGCATCATTCATTTTTCATGTCTTCATACAAACAGTCCGTGTGTTTATCTGAGCGTTGTTTCCCAGACAATACAGACTTGATTATTTTCTATAATTATATACCGTTTTCAGCCGTAAGCTGGAAAAACTGGTGAGCTGAAGCTGAACGGGCAAAGCCACTTACCGACTGTCCCTCCCCATTTCACCATTGTGCTCGCTTGTGGTCATAAATAAATAAATTATTATTATTATTATTATTTAAAACTTTCAACGCTTGTTGCTGTTGCAGTACGGTCATGCATGTTATTTCAAATTGTTCCCTTAAAATAATAGAACAGTTACCATGTGTTTGTTTTCTTTAAAGTTTTAGTTTGGTACATGTTGTATTGCAAGGTTTTGAGTCTTTGATGGAGCGCCTTTTATCGCTGACAACACTGCTGTACATGAGATCTATTACTTTATTAAATTAATGTCTTTTTTTAATGTTGTGATTTCTGCTGCTTTTTCAGTTTTCTGTGAAAATGTTGCCTTGTCTGCTGCATGATTTTAGCCAGTATTTTCTGTGACAAACACACAGCCTTTCTCATTGGTAGTGAGTAGCGCAGACTGCCGTTAGCATTAGTGCTCATTGGTAATGAATGGTGTAAACTCTGCCATTAGCATTAGCGCTCATTGGTAATGAATGGTGAAGACTCTGCCGTTAGCATTAGAGCTCATTGGTAATGAATGGTGTAAACTCTGCCATTAGCATTAGAGCTCATTGGTAATGAATGGTGAAGACAATGCCATTAGCATTAGCGCTCATTGGTAATGAATGGTGAAGACTCTGCCATTAGCATTAGCGCTCATTGGAAATGAATGGTGAAGACTCTGCCGTTAGCATTAGAGCTCATTGGTAGTGAGTAGCGCAGACTGCCGTTAGCATTAGTGCTCATTGGTAATGAATGGTGTAAACTCTGCCACTAGCATTAGCGCTCATTGGTAATGAATGGTGAAGACTCTGCCGTTAGCATTAGAGCTCATTGGTAATGAATGGTGTAAACTCTGCCATTAGCATTAGAGCTCATTGGTAATGAATGGTGAAGACAATGCCATTAGCATTAGCGCTCATTGGTAATGAATGGTGAAGACTCTGCCATTAGCATTAGCGCTCATTGGAAATGAATGGTGAAGACTCTGCCATTAGCATTAGCGCTCATTGGTAATGAATGGTGAAGACTCTGCCGTTAGCATTAGAGCTCATTGGTAATGAATGGTGAAGACTCTGCCGTTAGCATTAGCGCTCATTGGAAATGAATGGTGAAGACTCTGCCACTAGCATTAGCGCTCATTGGTAATGAATGGTGAAGACTCTGCCGTTAGCATTAGAGCTCATTGGTAATGAATGGTGTAAACTCTGCCATTAGCATTAGAGCTCATTGGTAATGAATGGTGAAGACGATGCCATTAGCATTAGCGCTCATTGGTAATGAATGGTGAAGACTCTGCCATTAGCATTAGCGCTCATTGGAAATGAATGGTGAAGACTCTGCCATTAGCATTAGCGCTCATTGGTAATGAATGGTGAAGACTCTGCCGTTAGCATTAGCACTCATTGGAAATGAATGGTGAAGACTCTGCCATTAGCATTAGCACTCATTGGGAATGAATGCTGAAGACTCTGCCATTAGCATTAGCGCTCATTGGTAATGAATGGTGAAGACTCTGCCATTAGCATTAGCGCTCATCGGGAATGAATGGTGAAGACTCTGCCATTAGCATTAGCGCTCATTGGGAATGAATGGTGAAGACTCTGCCATTAGCATTAGCGCTCATTGGGAATGAATGGTGAAGACTCTGCCATTAGCATTAGCGCTCATTGGTAATGAATGGTGAAGACTCTGCCGTTAGCATTAGCGCTCATTGGGAATGAATGGTGAAGACTCTGCCATTAGCATTAGCGCTCATTGGTAATGAATGGTGAAGACTCTGCCATTAGCATTAGCGCTCATTGGTAATGAATGGTGAAGACTCTGCCATTAGCATTAGCGCTCATTGGAAATGAATGGTGAAGACTCTGCCATTAGCATTAGCGCACATTGGAAATGACTGGTGAAGACTCTGCCATTAGCATTAGCGCTCATTGGAAATGACTGGTGAAGACTCTGCCGTTAGCATTAGTGCTCATTGGTAATGACTGGTGATGATTCTACTCATTGGTAATGAGTAGAATGCATGTTGTATGCACTTTATTTTAGAGCAGGAAGGTTTGAGTGCTTGTGTGTGAGAGAAGTGTGTATGTGTGTGTGGGGGGGACAGAGAATCTCACGGATTTGTAAAATGCACACGTGTGTGGTGGTGGGGACGGAGAGAGCGTATGTATGTCAGATTGCACACTTCTGAGTGGTGGTGGCTGTTTTGGTGGTGTGAGCTTTTATGTGAGAGTGGGCTGGCACACCTGCCATTAGGTGGCGCCTCAGTGCATAGCAGTGACAGTTGATAGACAGAGGAGAGGGAGTTTCTCCAGAGCATTTGGATAAGCAGGCTACACAGTGATCACTGTGCGCTATACTGTACGTATCAACTGGGCTCTCGTTCTTTCTCTGTCTGTCCCTCCCCCTCACTTCATCCCTCCTCCTTCCTTCCTTCCTTCCTCCCTCCTTCTCTCCCTCTCTCTCTCTCTCTCTCTCTCGCTCTCGCTCTCTTGCTCTTGCCCTGGAGCGGTTGTGCATGTCACTGATGGAGTCCCTGCGATCACTGGCGACCACTCGGGCGAGCTGACCCTGTCCTGCTCTCTGTACGGACGGACGGACAGACAGACGGACAGAGAGACTCTGAGATCCACGGCGAGACTCAGAAGGTGTAAGTGACCAGACGCTGAGGCCTGTGGGGAAGGGCTTCTGGTAGGAGCTCTCGTAGAGAGTATGTTGGTTGTGTTTGCTTGGTGCTCAGATGGCGGGGGGGGGGCTGTCTCTGTGTCTGGGGGCTGCTGGAGGGGGACTAGTGTGGCTTCGGTTTCAGTACTTTCAGCATCGCGCTTGTGTTCAGGGGCTGAATGCAGATTACACTGGATGGTCAGAGTGGTCCTGGGGAAGAATGGATGACATTGGACAGTTTTGGGATGTTTGATTGCAAATTTGATTGCAAACCAAAAAGGTGTCAGGAGCATGTACAGCTATGCAAGTCTTTTACTTGGGACTCTTCAGTCCCTTTGTGCTTTGGATGTGAGTGTGTGTACGCGCGTGTGTATGTGTGTGTGTACGCGTGTGTGTGTGTGTGTGCGTGTGTGTGCATGTGTGTGCATGTGTATGGGTGTGTGTGTGTGCGTGCGTGTGTATGTGTGTGGGTGTTTATGGGTATGTATATGCGTGTGTGTGCGTGTATGTGAGCATGTGGGTGTGTATGTGTGTGTTATGTGCATGTGTATGGGTGTGTATGTGTGTGTGCATGTGTGTGGGTGTGTGTGTGCATGCGTGTTATCAGTATTCAGGGGAAATGAGTGTGGAACAGTGAGAGAAGCTGTAACGGGTGATCTGTGTTGATAAAGCTGAGCTGCACTCTGTGTCTCTGTGCTGATTAGGCCTGCTGTCTAATACAGGGTTTTCTCTGTAATTACCCCTTGTTATCAGGGCTAGAGCAGAAGCCTGTACATGTGGCTGTCCTCTCCATACATTACACTAGTGCTAGGATCAGCTCCAGCACATTTATACCAGGGACTAGGATCGGCTGCAGCACATTTAAACCAGGGACTAGGATCAGCTCCCACACATTTAAAGAGATGGAGTGAGCTGTGTGACTGTAGGCATAGTGATGGAGTGAGCTGTGTGACTGTAGTCATGGAGATGGAGTGAGCTGTGTGACTGTAGTCATAGTGATGGAGTGAGCTGTGTTACTGTAGTCATGGAGATGGAGTGAGCTGTGTGACTGTAGTCATAGTGATGGAGTGAGCTGTGTGACTGTAGTCATAGTGATGGAGTGAGCTGTGTTACTGTAGTCATGGAGATGGAGTGAGCTGTGTGACTGTAAGCATAGTGATGGAGTGAGCTGTGTGACTGTAGTCATGGAGATGGAGTGAGCTGTGTGACTGTAGTGGTAGAGATGGAGTGAGCTGTGTGACTGTAGTCATAGAGATGGAGTGAGCTGTGTGACTGTAGTCATAGAGATGGAGTGAGCTGTGTGACTGTAGTGGTAGAGATGGAGTGAGCTGTGTGACTATAAGCATAGAGATGGAGTGAGCTGTGTGACTGTAAGCATAGAGATGGAGTGAGCTGTGTGACTGTAGTGGTAGAGATGGAGTGAGCTGTGTGACTGTAGGCATAGAGATGGAGTGAGCTTTGTGACTGTAGTGGTAGAGATGGAGTGAGCTGTGTGACTGTAGGCATAGAAATGGAGTGAGCTGTGTGACTGTAGCCATGGAGATGGAGTGAGCTGTGTGACTGTAGTGGTAGAGATGGAGTGAGCTGTGTGACTGTAGCCATGGAGATAGAGTGAGCTGTGTGACTGTAGTCATGGAGATGGAGTGAGCTGTGTGACTGTAGTGGTAGAGATGGAGTGAGCTGTGTGACTGTAGTCATAGTGATGGAGTGAGCTGTGTGACTGTAGTCATGGAGATGGAGTGAGCTGTGTGACTGTAGTCATAGAGATGGAGTGAGCTGTGTGACTGTAGGCATAGAGATGGAGTGAGCTTTGTGACTGTAGTCATGGAGATGGAGTGAGCTGTGTGACTGTAGTGGTAGAGATGGAGTGAGCTGTGTGACTGTAGTCATAGTGATGGAGTGAGCTGTGTGACTGTAGTCATGGAGATGGAGTGAGCTGTGTGACTGTAGTGGTAGAGATGGAGCAAGCTGTGTGACTGTAGCCATGGAGATGGAGTGAGCTGTGTGACTGTAGCCATGGAGATGGAGTTAGTGGTTTGACTGATGTGCCCCCACCTCCCCCCCCCCTCCCACTTCCCCCAGTCCCTGATGCCCTCACTCCAGAGGAGCAGCAGGACCTGGAGAACATCCAAAAACGCAAACGAGAGCTGCTGCAGGAGATACAGGTACAGTACCCTCCCTCTGTCTGTCTGTCTGTCTGTCTGCATGGCAAAAAGGTACAGTACCCTCCCTCTGTCTGTCTGCATGACAAACAGGTACAGTACCCTCCCTCTGTCTGTCTGTCTGCATGACAAACAGGTACAGTACCCTCCCTCTGTCTGTCTGTCTGTCTGTCTGTCTGTCTGCATGACAAACAGGTACAGTACCGTCCCTCTGTCTGTCTGTCTGTCTGCATGACAAACAGGTACAGTACCGTCCCTCTGTCTGTCTGTCTGTCTATCTGCTGGACATACAGGTACAGCACATGGCCTCTGTTGTCTCTTTGTGAATTTGATGCCCCACCCCCTGGCAAGCACACACACACACACACAAACGCATGCACACACACACGCACACGCACACACACATTCACGCACACACATACACACACATATACTACACTCTGTGCATTGATCTTTTGGAGGATTTGTCACTCTTCCTCTATTCCTCTCTCTGCATCTCTCCCTCTCTCTCTATCCTTTTCTCTCACACTTACTCTCCCTCTTCCTCTCGCTGCTCCCTCTCCCTCTGTCATTCTCAGTCTCATTTCCTCTTTTCTTCTCTTTCTCTCTCTCTCTCTTCCCCCCCCCCCCCCTTATTCTCCATCTCCCTGCTCTCATTGTTTCTCATCCTCTCTCTCATGGTTAGTCTAAACCCCCTCTCCCTGACCCCTCCCCTACAATTCCACAGATATGGCATCTTTGTGAGCTCAGATTCATTGCGCGCTCCAGGGGTGGGAGGTCAGGGCAGCACCTGAATACTCCAGCGCCTCCCAGGGGTGGGAGGTCAGGGCAGCACCTGAATACTCCAGAGCCTCCCAGGGGTGGGAGGTCAGGGCAGCACCAGAATATGGTGGTACTTCACACGTACCTGCTCATTTAAACACACCCCTCCCCCCTCTGCCCCCCTCCCCAGCACCTAAAGGATGAGATAGCAGAGGTGACCAATGAGATCGAGAACCTGGGCTCCACAGAAGAGAGGTACACTGCAGTACACTGCCTGTGTGTGTGTGTGTGTGTGTGTGTGTGAGTGTGTGTGTGTGTGTGTGTGAATGGTTTCTGCTTGTGTCTTTTTTGAGCTCTCTCTGTCAGATCATGTCGTCCATAATTGAGGGGCACATCAATAAAATGTATTTTTGTTGCAGGAAAAACATGCAGAGGAATAAACATGTGGCCATGGGCCGCAAGAAATTCAACATGGATCCTAAAAAGGTATGCCCCACCTTTGCCATCACACTGACTGCTGTTTCACTGACTGATCACACTGAGCTCTGCAAGCTGATTGGATACTGTGCCGGTTGGTCTCTGACTGTGTCTCTGTGTGCTGATTGGTCAGGGGATCCAGTTCCTGATTGAGAATGACCTGCTGAAGAACACCTGTGAAGACATTGCCCAGTTCCTCTACAAAGGGGAGGGGCTTAACAAGACTGCTATTGGAGATTACCTGGGGGAGAGGTGAGAGCGCTCCTGCACTTCCTGTGTGCTTCTGTACCTGCACAGTCTGCTCACCTGTGTGCTGCTGTACCTGCAGCCTGCTCACCTGTGTGCTGCTGTACCTGTACAGTCTGCTCACCTGTGTGCTGCTGTACCTGCACAGTCTGCTCACCTGTGTGCTGCTGTACCTGCAGCCTGCTCACCTGTGTGCTAGTGTACCTGCACAGTCTGCTCACCTGTGTGCTGCTGTACCTTCACAGTCTGCTAACCTGTGTGCTAGTGTATCTGCACAGTCTGCTCACCTGTGTGCTGCTGTACCTGCACAGTCTGCTCACCTGTGTGCTAGTGTACCTGAACAGTCTCTGCTCACCTGTGTGCTGCTGTACCTGCACAGTCTGCTCACCTGTGTGCTGCTGTACCTGCACAGTCTGCTCACCTGTGTGCTGCTGTACCTGCACAGTCTGCTAACCTGTGTGCTGCTGTACCTGCACAGTCTGCTCACCTGTGTGCTGCTGTACCTGCACAGTCTGCTCACCTGTGTGCTGCTGTACCTGCACAGTCTGCTCACCTGTGTGCTGCTGTACCTGCACAGTCTGCTCACCTGTGTGCTAGTGTATCTGCACAGTCTCTGCTAGAACACCTGTTAATATTAGGCTTGGAAAAAGTGAGAAATTAAAAAAAAATAAAAGATTCATAACATAAGAACATAAGGAAGGCTGTGTAGTATAATGGGTAAGGAGCTGGTCTCATAACCTAAAGGTTTCAGGTTCGATTCCCAGGTTGGACACTGCTGTTGTACCCTTGAGCAAGATACTTAACCTGCATTGCTTTAGCATATATCCAGCTGTATAAATGTGTGCAATGCAAAAAGTGTAAGTGTGTAAGTCGCTCTGGATAAGAGTGTCTGGTAAATGCCTGTAATGTAATGTTCTTCTCCTGGGCCTGACAGAACTCATTTGAGAGGGTGGCGGGGTTGACCCCTAGTTCATCGTCATGGGTCCTCAATCCCATCATCACGCTGTTGCCTAGTGATGGGCATGTAGCCAATAGCCCTGTTCAGGGGCCAGGTTATAAAAAGCTCTCCTATGTGGGTTAATGCGTAAAATTATGGACTTGCCCCCAATTCACATGTTCAATTTTTACTGAGCCACTGTGATGGACCCACATGAATGTCAGAGAGGACTACAGGCTTACCCTAGTGAGCATCAGATTGTGTGTTTATGAGGACTACAGGCTTACACTAATGAGTATCAGAATGTGTGTTTATGAGGACTACAGGCTTACACTAGTGAGCATCAGAATGTGTGTTTATGAGGACTACAGGCTTACACTACTAGTGAGCATCAGAATGTGTGTTTATGAGGACTACAGGCTTACACTACTAGTGAGCATCAGAATGTGTGTTTATGAGGACTACAGGCTTACACTACTAGTGAGCATCAGAATGTGTGTTTATGAGGACTACAGGCTTACACTAGTGAGCATTAGAATGTGTGTTTATGAGGACTACAGGCTTGCACTAGTGAGCATTAGAATGTGTGTTTATGAGGACTACAGGCTTGTACTAGTGAGCTGTAGAATGTGTGTTTATGAGGACTACAGGCTTACACTAGTGAGTATCAGAATGTGTGTTTATGAGGACTATCCATCCATCCATCTATCCATCCATTATCTATACCCGCTTATCCTGAGCAGGGTCGTGGGGGGTGCTGGAGCCTATCCCAGTGTACATTGGGCGAGAGGCAGGAATACACCCTGGACAGGCTGCCAATCTGTCGCATGGCACACACACCATTCACTCACACACTCATACCTACTGGCAATTTAGAGTCTCCAATTAGTCTACCTACATGTCTTTGGAGGAAACCAGAGTACCCGAAGGAAACCCACGTGGACACAGGGAGAACATGCTACCCACTGCACCTCCCGTTTATGAAGACTAGATTATCTAAATTGTCTCACTTATCTACTGTCTGACAAGTGATGTCATAATTGAATTCAGTTGTCTACTTGGTGACTTCATACTGTAATTAGCTAACCGGGCGCCTGTGTAGTGTAATGGTGGTAAATGTTAACTGTGTTTCAGGGATGACTTTAACATCCAGGTCCTGCATGTGTTCGTGGATCTCCATGAGTTCACAGACCTGAACCTGGTCCAGGCCCTCAGGTAAGTAACCACCCCCCACCCCTCCTTGCGGCTTATTGGCTGATTTTTCAGGCAGTTCCTGTGATTCTCGTGGCTCATCGGCTGGTTTTACAGACAGTTTCTGTGATTTTGCAGCTCATTGGCTGGTTTTGCAGGCAGTTCCTGTAATTCTTGCGGCTTATTGGCTGGTTTTGCAGGCAGTTCCTGTGATTCTTGCGGCTCATTGGCTGGTTTTGCAGGCAGTTCCTTTGATTCTTGCGGCTCATTGGCTGGTTTTGCAGGCTGTTTCTGTGATTCTTGTGGCTCATTGGCTGGTTTTTCAGGCAGTTTCTGTGACTCTTGCGGCTCATTGGCTGGTTTTGCAGGCAGTTCCTGCCATTCTTGCAGCTTATTGGCTGGTTTTGCAGGCAGTTCCTGTGGAGTTTCCGGTTACCGGGGGAGGCGCAGAAGATCGACCGCATGATGGAAGCTTTTGCCCAGAGATACTGCCAGTGCAATCCTGGGGTCTTCCAGTCTACAGGTGCATCTGTACCTGTGTATCTGTGTACAAGTGTGTGTGTACCTGTGTACCAGTGTATGTATGTACCTGTGCATCTGTGTACCAGTGTGTGTGTACCTGTGTGTCTGTGTACTAGTGTGTGTGTACCTGTGTACCAGTGTATGTGTGTACCTGTGTGTCTGTGTACCAGTGTACTTGTGTGCCTGCATACCTGTGTGTCTGTGTATTTGTGTGCCTGTATACCTGTGTATCTTTGCGTCTGTGTACCTGTGTACCTGCATATCTGTGTATCTGTGTGTCTGTGTACTTGTGTGTCTGTATTTGACTGGTGTTCCTGATCTGGGTTTGCCCAGTGTCCCTAGTTTGGGTTTGACTTGTGTTCCTGATCAGTATTTGACTGGTGGTCCTCATCAGGGTTTGACTAGTGCTCCTGATTGCAGATACCTGCTACGTTCTGTCATTCGCCGTCATCATGCTGAACACCAGCCTGCACAACCCCAACGTGAAGGACAAGCCGTCTGTGGAGCGATTTATCGCCATGAACCACGGCATCAACGACGGGGGAGACCTTCCTAAAGAGCTGCTGAGGGTCAGTGTGTCCCTGAGAGTCAGACCTCTCTGTGCTGATCTCTTTCTGCTGATCTCTCACAGATCTCCCTCTGAGCTGATCTCTCTCAGATCCCTCTCTGTGCTGATCTCTCTCAGCTGATCTCTCTCAGATCCCTCTCTCTGCCGATCTCTCTCAGATCCTTCTCTATGCTGATCTCTCTCAGATCTCTCTCTGTGCTGATCTCTCTCAGATCTCTCTCTCTCTGCTGATCTCTCTCAGATCTCACTCTGAGCTGATCTCTCTCAGCTCCCTCTCTGAGCTGATCTCTTTCTGCTGATCTCCCTCAGATCTCCCTTTGAGCTGTTCTCTCTCAGATCTCTCTCTGTGCTGATCTCTCTCAGCTGATCTCTCTCAGATCTCCCTCTGAGCTGATCTCTCTCAGATCCCTCTCTGTGCTAATCTCTCTGCTGATCTCTCTCAGATCTCCCTTTGAGCTGATCTCTCTCAGATCCCTCTCTGTGCTGATCTCTCTCTGCTGATCTCTCTCAGATCCCACTCTGTGCTGATCTCTCTCTGCTGATCTCTCTCAGATCTCCCTTTGAGCTGATCTCTCTCAGATCCCTCTCTGTGCTGATCTCTCTCAGATCTCCCTCTGAGCTGATCTCTCTCAGATCCCTCTCTCTGTGAATCTCTTTTTGTGCTGGTCTCTGTGCAGGTATCTCTGCTGATGTCTGTAGATCTCTCGTTCCTTTAGAAGTTGTATGAGAGCATAAAGAACGAGCCTTTCAAGATCCCAGAGGATGATGGGAATGATCTCACTCACACCTTCTTTAACCCGGACCGTGAAGGCTGGCTCCTTAAACTGGGTGAGTGAGGGACCCGCAAGCAGCACACATGCATGTGCAAGAACACACACTAACTCACATACACACACACTCACACTAACTCACATACACACACACACACACACACACACACACACACACTAACTCACATACACACAATAATACTTGTGCAAATACACTCACACTCTCTCTCTCACACAATCACGCACACACACACACACACACACACACACACATAGTACATCCCCGTGCACGCTGAGCACTGCTGGCCCAGAGGGTGACCTCAGTATTCCATGTAGAGCCCTGGTATGTAGAGCCTTGTAGGCTGTCTCCCTGGCTAGTCACTCCCTCTGGTGGCCAGTTTAAAAAGTGTCCAACAGTCATGCTCCAGATTCCTTGTTTGATGATGAATTTGCATGTGGGTTACGGCTCATTGTACAAACTTGTTTGTATAATTTCATTTTGACCCCTGAAATTTGTTCATTCAGAGTGAGATTCTTTATGATTTAATTTCTTTATTCCTTTTTTTCCCCTTTGTTTTTTTTTTGTGTTTCTGCGATTTTGGCGGTTGTTGTTTCTTCAGGAGGTATGTACCGCCCTCCATAGCTCCGCCCCCTCAGGTGCTTCACTGGTGCTCTGCTAGGCTGTCTGTTTTAACCTTTGACCTTTATCTGGTATTTGTAGTTTTATTCTGAAGGGCATTGCTGCAGTGTTTTCTGTGTTTGGCTTTATTTACTGGCGGTCTGTCCATGCACGTTTTCTGCTCTGCTTCAGCATTTTCGCGGCATTTCCTGCGTGGCTGGACCGCTCTCCATGTCGCTTGTGACCGATGGCGAGTCGGTCGTCTGTCGCTGTGGTGTGTGCGCTTATTCGCCATCTGGGATGCTGCAGTATTCCCATTGAGACTCCCAGAATGCCTGACTGGCATGGAAAAATACATTAAAATGATGATCTTTAATACCCAGTCTGATCTCTCCTTAGGGAAGGGGACACTATGTTAGGGCTCTGATTTTACTCCTTAGGGAAGGGGACACTATGTTAGGGCTCTGATTTTACTCCTTAGGGAAGGGGACACTATGTTAGGGCTCTGGTTTTAATCTTTAGGGAAGGGGACACTAGGTTAGGGCTCTGGTTTTTCTCCTTAGGGAAGGGGACACTATGTTACAGCTCTGGTTTTTCTCTTTAGGGAAGGGGACACTATATTAGGGCTCTGGTTTTTCTCCTTAGGGAAGGGGACACTATGTTAGGGCTCTGGTTTTAATCTTTAGGGAAGGGGACACTAGGTTAGGGCTCTGGTTTTTCTCCTTAGGGAAGGGGACACTATGTTACAGCTCTGGTTTTTCTCTTTAGGGAAGGGGACACTATATTAGGGCTCTGGTTTTTCTCCTTAGGGAAGGGGGCTCTATGTTAAGGCCCTGGTTTTACTCTTAAGGAAGGGGACACTATGTTAAGGTCCTGATTTCTCTCACCCTGAAGGGAAGGGGACACTATTAGGGTCCTGCGTTCCGTCCCTTGGTCAAGAGGACACAACATTTTAACCAAAGAGGCTACTGCTCCACTAAAACAGTGTTTGTCTTCTTTGGCTTCTTTGATGCAAGTAACTACAGTATGAGCAGGGGTTAAATTGGGATTTGGGAGGTGGGTGGACCCTGAGATCCGGTGGGAAGTGAGTGAAAAAAGGTACAATGAATGTCTCAGCTCAAAACAGTTGTATCTTTAATGTATTGTGCACAAAATTGTAATTAAGGAAAATAATGTTTTAAAAAGAATGTATACTATTGATGCAAGCTTTTACATTATTTTACAAATATTTCAAGTTTGTCAAGTGTCATTAATGCTGAGAATTTTTTTTTTACCCCCAAAAATAATCTGTCGTCATCCTTTTTTGTCCTCACTTTCTTCCTCCTTTATCCATCTTTCTTAAACTGTCGAATTGAAACAAAATAAAACCAGCGGCGACTGGTGAGCTGAAAATTGGTGATGCGCAAAACTTTCCTTTAAACTAATTATTGATCTCAAACTGTTTTAATTCATTTTCAGTGAGTAACAAGCATGCAAACATCTGACTAATGAATTGGAAAGGGACACACAGCTTCTTCGCATTGTGTTAGGGAGATTAAATGATAAATGCGATTTAGAAAAATCAATTTTAATCACTAAACGGGGAGTATAAATACAATTAATCCACAAAATAGGATACTCAATACTATCATATATAGCCAGCTGTCCCCAAATAGGCAGTTTTAGCGAGTAGTCTTGGCCTTATAGCCTACATGTATTTTCATTTGCAGTACGAAATTGTGCACATTTTTAATCAACATTATTTGCGGATAAATTCCGCACTTCTTTCTCCGCACTCGTATTCATGGCAAATATCTGCAATGCGTAGATTGTAAACAAAATTGAATTGCAGGTTTTGTTTTTGCTGGTTATTTTGAAAGCTAACACAGTAGATAACAGACTGGTGTATCTTGTTTGTTAAGTGTAGACTACTTTGTGATTAAAACCGATTTTTAACGGATAAATTGAATTTATGATTTAATCACCCTAACACGGTATGAAGACGCTCTGTGTTAGACTACTTGCCATTTGATTAGTCTGATCGTTGGCACGCTTGATAATAAAGGGAAATTACTGATGAAAACAGGTTGAGATCAATGATTAGTTTAAAGGAAAGTTTTGCGCCCCACCAATTTTCAGCTCACTAGTCACCAGTCGCCGCTGAATAAAACGTTATGTGGGAAATAGCTATTCAATCCTAGCTTAGCTGCTGACCAGCAACCTGCTGATTTTGTTCAAGCAATCAAAGTTGCCATTAATAACAGCCGGTGTTCGTGGGGGCTGTTTATTCATCTCTCTTTAAAATGTTGCATAGATGAAATTACATGTTAATGAAATTACCTACCGCATCCGCTTCCAAACAATCAAGACAATCAACGATATTTTTCTTTCTGTGCCTGTTCCTCCTGAGTTTTTTTTCTTCAGATTTTTGATTGGTTGAGCGAGTAACTGGCTAGAGGGAACACATGGACTCGAGTATACGAAAAATGGACTGGATTGTCATAGTTATTTGTAAAACTGCCGGTCAAAATTATTTATTTATTTACCAAAGGCGTCCACCCCCAATTTAACCCCTGAGTATGAGTAGTGTATATGTGTGTTGTGGTAAGTGATGAATAGTTTGTGTATAGTTGTAGGTGATGAGTTTCAGTCATGTGTAACAATGAAACGACTATTTGAGTAAGTGGTGGCAGAATCTCAGCCTGGCCTGGAGACTAAAAGTAACTGGAACACCTCTCATTTGCTGGCTTCTTCTGTCCATTTTTGTCCGGCCCCGCCCTCATTCCACACTGCTGCTCTGATTGGCTGACATTACCAGCGCCACTCCGTGTCCTCTGACCTCACTGCTGTGTGTCTGCTCCCCCAGGCGGTCGAGTGAAGACCTGGAAAAGGCGGTGGTTCATCCTCACAGACAACTGCCTGTACTACTTTGAGTACACCACTGTGAGTGACTACACATCCCATAATGCACCTGTCCCGTCCTCTCTGTGGCACACGCCAGTACTTCTCCCTCTGTTTTTAGGACAAAGAGCCGAGAGGGATTATCCCGCTGGAGAACTTGAGTATACGGCAGGTAGAGGACTCCAAGAAGCCAGTAAGCCCCCCCAGCCCCCCCCCCCCCCCATAATGCTGCAGCTCCTTCCCCTGATTGACACAACTGGTGATTCTGTTAGCAATATCAAATCAAATCAAATTTTATTTATATAGCGTATTTTACAACAGTTGTCACAATACGCTTTACAGACAGCCCTAGCCTAAACCCCCACAGGAGCAAGCCTAAGGCAACAGTGGCAAGGAAAAACTCCCTGTGGCAGATGGGGAGAAACCTTGGAAGGAACCAGGCTCAAGGGGGAAACCCATCCTCCTCTGGTCGGCTCAGGGTGCCGACTGGTGACCAGCATGTCAGCCAGTTTATGCAGAAGATATGATAAGTGATGTGGCTCAGATGATGGGTGGGGCCAGGTGGCGGTGATGGGGAACAGCAGGTGGCGGCAGATGTGGGCAGGGTGGAGGCAATGACGAAGGAGGGGCTGGACCGCAGAGGTGGGGGAGACCAGACGACTCTCGAAGCACTCTCGAGGGTTGGGGCAAGAGCCCCGCCGGCAGCGTGGGGAAGAGGGTGGAAACAGCAGTTAAGGGATTTGCAATATACCAGACAGTGAGTAAGTGCCAGTGCTATGTATTGTGGGACGCCGCCAGGAGTAGAATATGGCTGCATATCTACTAGGACAGGGATGGAGAGCCCATGCAGTCATGAGGGGTAGACAACCATACCCGCCTATCAAGAGCCAGCCCATGTAAAGTCGGGTCACAGCTGATTGACAGGTGACAGTAAGGAAAGGATTGCCACCTAGAAAGCTCTATGACTACAGGCTTCTCGCACCCTGTCTCCAGACTATAACTGATTGTAAGCTTGAGCATAGAGGTGCGTTTTTAATCTAGATTTAAATATTGAGACTGTGTCTGACTCCTTTATAAATAATGGAAGCTGGTTCCACAGTAGTGGGGCCCTGTAGGAGAAAGCCCTACCACCTTTTAGGTTCTTGGAAATTCTTGGGACTACCAAGTAGCCTGCGTCTTGAGATCGGAGTGACCTTGTGGGCTTATAAGGTAGGAGCAGGTTCGATATGTACACAGGTGCACGTCCATGCAGAGCTTTAAAAGTCAGGAGCAGAACCTTGAAGTCTATCCTATACTTAATGGGTAGCCAGTGAAGCGACGCTAGTACTGGTGTAATGTGCTCATACTTCTTAGTTCTGCTCAGGATACGAGCAGCTGCATTCTGCACAAGCTGGAGACTCTTTAACGAGTTATTAGGGCAGCCAGAAAGCAGGGCGTTACAGTAGTCTAACCTAGACGTAACAAATGCATGGATCAATTTTTCAGCATCCTCGACTGACAGGAAATGTCTAATTTTAGCTATGTTGCGCAGCTGAAAGGGAACGCCCCCCCCCCCCCTCAGTGTTCAGATTGCATTAGAGCCTCTTCTTCTGTATTCAAATTTACTGTCCCCTCTGTCTGAACTACCCCGTTGCTCCCGCCCCACAGCACTGCTTTGAGCTCTTCATCCCGGACAGTAAGGACCGGGTGATAAAGGCCTGTAAGACCGAGGCAGATGGGCGGATGGTGCAGGGGAACCACACCTTCTACCGAATCTCCGCCCCCACCGCCGAGGAGATGGAGGATTGGATCAACAGCATCAGGTGAGTCTGTCTGTCCATCCCTGCATCCATCTGTCTGTCTGTCTGTCTATCCAAATCTGCATTGTCTGTCTGTCTGTCTGTCCATCCCTTCATCCATCTGTCTGTCTGTCTATCCAACTCTGCATTGTCTGTCTGTCTGTCCATCCCTTCATCCATCTGTCTGTCCATCCCTGCATCCATCTGTCTGTCCATCCCTGCATCCATCTGTCTGTCTGTCTATCCAACTCTGCATTGTCTGTCTGTCCATCCCTTCATCCATCTGTCTGTCTGTCTATCCAACTCTGCATTGTCTGTCTGTCTGTCCATCCCTTCATCCATCTGTCTGTCCATCCCTGCATCCATCTGTCTGTCCATCCCTGCATCCATCTGTCTGTCTGTCTATCCAACTCTGCATTGTCTGTCTGTCCATCCCTGCATCCATCTGTCTGTCTGTCTATCCAACTCTGCATTGTCTGTCTGTCCATCCCTTCATCCATCTGTCTATCCATCCCTGCATCCATCTGTCTGCCCAACCCTGCATCCATCTGTCTGTCTGTCTATCCAACTCTGCATTGTCTGTCTGTCTGTCTGTCCATCCCTTCATCCATCTGTCTGTCCAACTCTCCATCCATCTGTCTGTCTGTCTGTCCAACCCTGCATCCATCTCTCTGTCCAACCCTGCATCCATCTGTCTGTCCATCCCTGCATCCATCTGTCTGTCTGTCTATCCAACCCAGCATTGTCTGTCTGTCCAACCCTGCATCCATCTGTCTGTCTGTCTATCCAACTCTGCATTGTCTGTCTGTCCATCCCTTCATCCATCTGTCTATCCATCCCTGCATCCATCTGTCTGCCCAACCCTGCATCCATCTGTCTGTCTGTCTATCCAACTCTGCATTGTCTGTCTGTCTGTCTGTCCATCCCTTCATCCATTTGTCTGTCCAACTCTCCATCCATCTGTCTGTCTGTCTGTCCAACCCTGCATCCATCTCTCTGTCCAACCCTGCATCCATCTGTCTGTCCATCCCTGCATCCATCTGTCTGTCTGTCTATCCAACCCAGCATTGTCTGTCTGTCCAACCCTGCATCCATCTGTCTGTCTGTCTATCCAAGCCTGCATTGTCTGTCTGTCTGTCCAACCCTGCATCCATCTGTCTGTCCAACCCTGCATCCGTCTGTCTGT
The DNA here is from genome assembly GCF_018555375.3 of Anguilla rostrata. Classification (NCBI taxonomy): domain Eukaryota; kingdom Metazoa; phylum Chordata; class Actinopteri; order Anguilliformes; family Anguillidae; genus Anguilla; species Anguilla rostrata. The sequence goes on from NC_057934.1 coordinate 73,091,382, forward strand.
CCATCCCTGCATCCATCTGTCTGTGTGTCTATCCATTCGTCTGTCCCTAGCAAGGTACCTAATCTGATCCGGCTGTAAGAAATAATAATAATCAGAGCGTCTGCTACATGGCAATGATGTTGAACAGAGAGGATTATTTGTGTTCAGGAGCTGACAAACCACCCCCCCCCCCCCCCCCCGCCGCCCCCCGACCCCCCCTGCAGGGCAGCCATCAGCCGGGACCCTTTCTATGAGATGCTAGCAGCCAGGAAGAAGAAAGCATCCTCCCTGAAGAGGCACTAGCCGTGCTAGCCAGGTGCAGCCAAGACTGTTCAGTATCAGAGCACCAGCCACTATTGAGACTCTCCACTAGCCTGCCTGGCTAGGCATTAGCAGGCGCATTAACCTGGCTGGCTAGGCATTAGCAGGCTGTGCACTAGCCTGGCAGCCTTGGCATCAGTGGGCTGTGTACTAACCTGGCTGGCTAGGCATCAATGGGCTGTGCACTAGCCTGGCTAGCTAGGCATCAGTGGGCTTTGCACTAGCCTGGCTAGCTAGGTTCAGCTTTTTTAGCAGAGCTGTCTTTTGCGCTTGAGGATGTGGGCTGTGTGAATCAGCTACTCTCAGGGGAGGGCCTTCATTGGTGGGAGGAGCCAGGGGGTGGGATCTCAGCAGGATGAAGCTCTGGGATTGGATGAAACTCTGGGAATGCTGGTAGCTAATGATTCTGCCTACTGACCTTCAACCGAACAGGACATAGCCATGCCCTGCCATGCCCCCTTCCTCTCTCCTCTCTCTTGCCGGGCACTGATGTTCCTCACTGGTTTTCTCAGCTCACACACGCACACACACACATACAGGTGCGCATGCTCACACACACACACATACACACTCATGGACACATACATACACACACGCACACGTACAAGCTTACACAGGCACGCACGCACACACACACACACACACATACAGGTGCGCATGTTCACACACTCACATACACACACTTGGACACATACATACACACATTCACATGCGCACACACACGCACGCTCACACACACGCACACATGCACACGCTTGCACACACACGCACGCTCACACACATGCTTGCACACACGCACACACACACACGCTCACACACGCGCACACTCACACACACGCACACACACACACGCTTGCACAGGCACGCACACACACACACACGCTTGCACAGGCACGCACACACACACACACACTCACACACACACACACACACACACACACACACTAATGCAGCTTTCACCCCAGTGTGCTCTAGGTGTATAGGTATAGAGTGTGCTCTAGGTGTATAGGTATAGGCAGAGTGTGTATTTTTCACACCCAGATGTGCGCCTCTGTTCCCTCTCAAGGGCATCTCAGGGGCGAGGGCCACGCCCTGTCACTGCTGGTGTTCTTTCTGTTCTTTCTGGGTTTTTTTATTTATCTTTTTAGAGCTTTCCCCATCATTGGCCACCCCCCACTTCTCTTATCACTTATTCGCTTATTTCCTAGCTTTCTATTGGTTGCAACTTCTACGGGGGGTGGGGGGCACACAGTAATAAGAGAGATCTGTCTGGGACTGACGATCAATCATTGAGTAAACACATTGAGCAATGTGGAGGGAGAGAGAGCGAGAGAGAAAAGATAGAGAGCGAGAGAGAGAGAGGGAGACGGGGCAGTCAAGTGATGGGAAAAGTTATCCGGCATTGGGTGTTGAGGACCATGGGAAGAGATTTTGGCTGTAAATTCTCAGGAATCTCATGTTCATCTTTGTGCCAGTAGAGTTTTGGGGTGTGGCCTGCGCTGACCAATAAGGAGTGGCCTTGAAGGCCGGATGCAGAAATGGTGGCAGAAGTGAGTGCCAGGGCCTGGTCAGCCGCTCCACGCCTGCAGAAGGTCAAAGGTCACAGAAGTGGTTCTCACCAGCAGTGGATGATTAAGAGATGGGGTCGAATGAAGGAGTGAAAACACTTCCCAGCTGACTGGTTAAGGGTCCTTTAACAGGAACTCACTCACATGCCTCTTCCCGTCCTGACTGAACATACTTCCTCTGGTCTTCTCCTCGTTTATGAAGTTCATAAAAAGTCAAACTGGATTATGTGCCTGCAGAGTAGATCATGATTGATACGGGTAGGCTGGTTCCAAAACAGTTTCAGAGATACGTAAAGGCTTAATGCACACACTGTACCCACTCCAGGCAGACGTGTGCTTAGCTCCACATTATAGCAGTACACACTACAGACGTGAACTCATACGCAACAGTAAATTACTTTCCTCACTCCCTACTGTGTGGGTCACAGTTGACATACATGGTTATAAAGCAGTGCAGTGTGGGTAATGTAGTACCCACTGTACTCTCTGCTTCTGTAGATGGCGTACCTCTTTATTGGTACCCCGTGTGCCGTTGCTATGCTGAAATACAGAGTGGGCCCGCACCCCCAAAATAATGGGGGTGGGGGCGTGCGGCCATAGGAATTATGCAGATGCACCCGGCTGTAGCCCCGCCCCCACTCTTCAGAAAGGGACATATCTGTCTCTCCCTCTGTCCTGTCCTGCAAAAAAAACTACATTTGTGTGTGAAAGCGAAGCTGAGATTTCTTACGGTGATCACAGGTTGGTGAATGCACCTGTTCGTTTCTGTTTGATCAGCATTTAAATGCAGATCTGTGTGTGCTGACCTCTGCGCCGCCTTTTCTGTGCCTTTGCACCCCAGAGTGCTGACTAAACACAAAAGGAGATTATATTATATATTATTATATATGTTATATAGTATTGCATTACATATTATTCGTCTCATCACAGCTGTATGTTCACATCCCTATAGTTTTGGGCCTAATTTATAATGTCATTATTTGCATTTACTCTAGAAAAGCAGCAGGTTTTTTTTTTTTCATTTTTGTATCATTGTTGGATTTCAGCCATGTACTGTGGACCCAATAAAGGAAACACAAATTTAAGAGCTTTAAAATGTCTTTATTGTGAAATTTCAGTTCACACTGTGTCCAGCTATTCAAGCAAACACTCGCCATACAGTAGCCCAGTAAAGCTCACACTGCCCATTTAACACCTGTAAGAGTCTGACTCAGGTGCTGTAGATCTTATAGGACACACTGCGCATTTAACACCTGTAAGAGTCTGACTCAGGTGCTGTAGATCTTATAGGACACACTGCACATTTAACACCTGTAAGAGTCTGACTCAGGTGCTGTAGATCTTATAGGACACACTGCGCATTTAACACCTGTAAGAGTCTGACTCAGGTGCTGTAGATCTTATAGGACACACTGCGCATTTAACACCTGTAAGAGTCTGACTCAGGTGCTGTAGATCTTAAAGGACACACTATGCATTTAACACCTGTAAAAGTCTGACTCAGGTGCTGTAGATCTTAAAGGACACACTGCCCATTTAACACCTGTAAGAGTCTGACTCAGGCCGGTAACCTACCTCTGCACAGTTATAGCGTGTTCTGGGAGTTCACCTGTGTACAGGTGAGAGGTGTCTACAGGTAGGCCGGTAACCTACCTCTGCACAGTTATAGCGTGTTCTGGGAGTTCACCTGTGTACAGGTGAGAGGTGTCTACAGGTAGGCCGGTAACCTACCTCTGCACAGTTATAGCGTGTTCTGGGAGTTCACCTGCGTACAGGTGAGAGGTGTCTACAGGTAGGCCGGTAACCTACCTCTGCACAGTTATAGCGTGTTCTGGGAGTTCACAGGCGTAATGTCACTGAAGTCCTTCACTATGGATCACAGCTCTACCCTCTACACTGCTGAACTACACAGGGTGTAAAGATGAGATCCCTGAAGGATTTAATCACCTGCGAAGCCCCTTCCTGTGTGGGACAGGTATGACACAGTCTTCATCATCCCTTACAGAACCTGTACCAGGAAATTCCCATTCAGTCCTGTGGGCTCTACCAAATCTTTTTTATTGGATACCTATGAAAAAAAATTACAATAAAAAAATCTTGGGACAGTTCTACGAACAAATCAATCTGTATGCAATGTATAAGAGGTCTGCACCCGTTACCAAGGCTACATAGTTAATACACAGAGATCTAAAAAATCTGAATCCATGACGATTTCCTGACACCTCGTGACATTAGCCCATACTGCTGTAAAAAAAACTTGATTCTTTTCTAGCGTGTTCTTACTTGTGTACAAGTCTTGTGATTTGTGTACGTTTACTGTAGTTCCAGAGTGAGTGTCTTGTTTTGATAAGTTTGCCCAGCAAACGTGACGTTCCGGTGTTGCAGCATTCTTTGCTGTAAGAATAGCAGGAAACAGAGCTCGCAGGTGACAGCGGTGTGGAGTTATGACACTGCCAGCGGTTTTTGTTTTTATTTTTAAACGGACGGTTATTCCCGTCCATCCAAACATGCAACAAAAGGAGTGGTTCATGTAAACTGCTGTGGCTGGAGGGTGAACAGGGAAGCGCGCGAGTTCCCCTGGACTTGCCCCTGGATTTTTAAAAGTGTCAAAAGAGCTAAAACAAATTGCACAACTGTTATCTGTCCGCGTACATAAGTCCGCCGCAGACTACTGCCGCGTAAAGATAATGAGACGTCTGCAGTCTCTTAACTGCCTACAGCACCGGACTGAAATGAAGACCTAGCTTGTGTGAGAAACCTAGAGAACTGCACTGAAATTAAAGGGGACGTCGCTAGAACGGCCATTTTCGCGGCATTTTCGTAACGCTTCGGCATGGACCGGACCTGGATTCTGCTGCTGCAGTCGGTTCTCTGGACTGTGCAACCGCCCGCCGGCGCTGCTCCCTGGCCGCGGGACCCCCGAGCGGCTCTGGACGAGTACGTCAACGCCTTCGACCCGCACTACTCGTATACGGTACTCGATAACCTCACCATGAGAGAGGAGGAGTTCACCACGTACGTCCTCAACATGACATCTCTGCAGTGGCTGAATGGTATGAGGGTACACCAGAATGGGGGGACCGGAGATCCTACGCATAGTGAAATTTAGCATCACAAAAATAATTGACCGATGACGTTTTCTTTTATTGTTAAATCACCTTGGTTTTCTTCATTGAATTCAATGGGCAGCAAGCGCTTTTGACCTCGAGCATGCGCAGTAGAGGTTGTTTTCAGTTACTTCCTAGCCTTCACTGCCTGGCCCCTCCCACCCTCTCCGGTTCCTCTGTACGCTCCATGTTTTGAAAACAGTAGGTTCTAAGCGCAACTTGATACCGAATGTGGGTTTTTCTAATCTTAAATATTAAGTTATAGAATTGTGATTTGAGTAGTAATGAAAGTAATTCTGATTAATGAAAGCTTCTTGGCAAGTTTGACTATTTTTCATGTCTTTATACAGTTCTGAGTCTTCTAATAATACTCACATTTAAAGAAAGATTCGCATACTAATTTAAAATACGTTTATTTATAAAGAGTTCATTTGAAAATATTTTTTTTACCCACTTACTGTAAGCCATTTACTAAGTTTATAAAGTGAATCACATTCAGGTCATTATCATAGTAGTTTTATAGTACTCACGTTCAGCTTAGTGTTTTTCAGCAATCTTATTACTCACTGTAAAATTAAAAATGTAGGTTTTGAAACAACACAGCATGTACTGCATAAACGCTGCCGCTAAACAGGTTTTCAAATTCTCTACGCTCAAAAAAAGAACCCAACATTTTTTTGTTACTTGCATGATCATGATAAAAGACAGTAAAGTCTATTGGGTCACATGGTTTAGACTGGGCTGCTGCTTATTGATTTACTGACTGTGTATTTGTCACATAGCCCACATTTCCTCACTGTCCTGTAAGGACGATGGGACCAACACTGACAGCAGTGCTGACTCTGCCCTCATGCCTTTGTGTGATTGGTCACTCCTTCCCCCTTCCCTGCATGTGATTGGTCTATCCCTCTCCACCTTCCTTCTGCTTGCGTGTGATTGGCCCATCCCTCTCTCCTGCCTGTGTGTGATTGGCATGTCCCTCTCTCCTGTCTGTGTGTGATTGGCCCATCCCTCTCTCCTGCCTGTGTGTGATTGGCCCATCCCTCTCTCCTGCCTGTGTGTGATTGGCCCATCCCTCTCTCCTGCCTGCATGTGATTGGCACGTCCCTCTCTCCTGCCTGCATGTGATTGGACCATCCCTCTCTCCTGTCTGTGTGTGATTGGCCCGTCCCTCTCTCCTCTCCTGCGTGTGATTGGCCGGTCCCTCTCTCCTGTCTGCGTGTGATTGGCCTGTCCCTCTCTCCTGCCTGCGTGTGATTGGCCCATCCCTGTCTTCTGCCTGCGTGTGATTGGCCGGTCCCTCTCTCCTCTCCCGCGTGTGATTGGCGTGTCCCTCTCTCATGTCTGCGTGCGATTGGCCTATGCCTCTCTCATGTCTCTCTGCGTGTGATTGGCCTATGCCTCTCTCATGTCTCTCTGCGTGTGATTGGTTGATTGGTAGAGTCGCTGGTGGATCGGCCGCTGTGGTGGCACTACATGACGGTGACGGTGCCCCGCCGGATCACGCCGGGGCTGGAGGACTCCGGCTTCCTGTTTGTGGATCAGGGAGATAACGGGCCGCAGCCCCCCACCAACACCAGCTCCATGCAGGCCGTCATTGCCGCCTTCGCCGCCAGCAGTGGCACGTAAGTCCTGCCTGAGTTTAAGGGCTGGGGCTCAGGCATTACATCACAGCATGTGCACTACATCACAGCGTGTGCATTTCATCACAGCGTGTGCACTACATCACAGCGTGTGCATTACATCACAGCGGGTGCACTACATCCCAGCATGTGCACTACATCACAGCGTGTGCATTTCATCACAGCGTGTGCACTACATCACAGCGTGTGCATTACATCACAGCATGTGCACTACATCACAGCGTGTGCATTACATCCCAGCGTGTGCATTACATCACAGCGTGTGCATTACATCACAGCGTGTGCACTACATCCCAGCGTGTGCATTTCATCACAGCATGTGCATTTCATCACAGCATGTGCACTACATCACAGCATGTGCATTTCATCACAGCGTGTGCATTACATCACAGTGTGCATTACATCACAGCGTGTGCACTACATCACAGCGTGTGCATTACATCACAGTGTGCATTACATCACAGCGTATGCATTACATGACAGCGTGTGCATTACAATACAGTGTGCATTACATCACAGCATGTGCATTACATCACAGCGTGTGCATTACATCACAGTGTGCACTACATCACAGCATGTGCATTTCATCACAGCATGTGCATGACATCACAGCATGTGCATTTCATCACAGCATGTGCATGACATCACAGCATGTGCATTACATCACAGTGTGCACATTTCATCACAGCATATGCATCACATCACAGCGTGTGCATTACATCACAGTGTGCACTACATCACAGTGTGCGTATTACATCACAGTGTGTGCATTACATCACAGCGTGTGCACTACATCACAGTGTGCATATTTCATCACGGTGTGTGCATTACATCACAGCATGTACACTACATCACAGTGTGTGCATTACATCACAGTGCACAGGGTGTGCATTACATCACAGCGTGTGCATTACATCACAGAGCACCACAGTGGGCTCATTCTAACAGCTTATTTTGTCTGTCCTGGTCTCCATGGTCCTCAGCTGACCAGGAAATCCATCAAGGGCCGCCATCTTTAAGGGCATTCCAAACTGTTAAATGCTCCTCAGGAGGGAGGAGCAAGGAGGCTCCTGGAGGAAACATAAGTGCATCCTTTTTGCAGAAGTATTTTTTCAAAACATGTTACGTATAGATGATTGACCTGTGGATCCACCTCTCCACATTTGCCATGTCGGTAATTGATGTGGTGTCAAACTGATGCTTGACGTTCCATTTTCCAAAAACGTTTGCTTGATTCCTCAATTCTCATATTGTTTCCTCACATCCTTTCCTTGTGTCCTCGAATGGGTGGAGCTGAAGAATGAGGAAAGGGTGCAAGATGTGAAAATAAGCAATTGAAATGAGCCAAGTGTGTTGCATTGTGTGTGGTACTTGTTAGAGTGATAGTGGTGCAATGTTTTGCAGTGTGCAGTGTTTGTTAATGTTGCAGTGTTTGCAGTGTGTAGTGTTTGTTAGTGTTGCAGTGTTTGCAGTGTGCAGTGTTTGTTAATGTTGCAGTGTTTGCAGTGTGTAGTGTTTGTTAGTGTTGCGGTGTTTGCATTGTGCAGTAGTTTGTATGAGGCAGTTTGTACAGTGAGTACTGTATGAGGCAGATTGTTAGTGTGTTAGAGTGTTTTTCTGTTTCAGTAAACCAATAGCGTTCCTGGTGCACTTGACTGACAGCTCTTCTCTCTTCCAGGGTCACTGCCTGTCTGACTCAGATCCCCAACCAGCCGCTGTCCTTCCTGGTACAGACCCACAGCCTGCGGCCGTTTCACATCTAACACACTGCCCTCAACATGCCTGTCAGCTCATCTAACACACTGCCCCCAACATGCCTGTCAGCTCATCTAACACACTGCCCTCAACATGCCTGTCAGCTCATCTAACACACTGCCCTCAACATGCCTGTCAGCTCATCTAACACACTGCCCCCAACATGCCTGTCAGCTCATCTAACACACTGCCCTCAACATGCCTGTCAGCTCATCTAACACACTGCCCTCAACATGCCTGTCAGCTCATCTAACACACTGCCCTCAACATGCCTGTCAGCTCATCTAACACACTGCCCTCAACATGCCTGTCAACTCATCTAACACACTGCCCTCAACATGCCTGTCATTGATTTAACTGAACACGGCATTTCCATTTGCTGCTTAGCATGTACAGATTCAGAAATAAAAAATTATTAAATATGAAATGAAATTACAAGCATGTACATACAGTGAACAGCAGTGAGTAACATTTAGATAAGCAAAAATGCTGGTAAATAATCTTTTTATTTTTATTTAACCTTTATTTACCCAGGGTATGTTCGCTGAGCACGGATGCTCTTTTGCAGCAACGCCCTGCTTCACACTCATACACATTCACACCTGGGAGCTGCCCAGTACAACCACAATCCTCTGTTGTTGGCCACTGAGCAGCTCCACTGGAGGGAGAGAACATTTTTTAGCCAATTAAATCAGGGGATAATTAGGTGGCAAGTTTTTGCGAGAGCCAGATCTGGGATTTTAGCCAGGACACCGAGGAACCCCCTACTCTTTGCGTATAGTGTCACGGGTTCTTTAATGACCACATGAGTCAGGACCTCGGTTTAACGTCTCATCCGAAAGACGGCATCTCCTACAGCACAGTGTCCCCGTCACTGCACTTGGGCATTGGGGTTTATTTGACCAGAGGGAAGATTGCCCCCTGCTGGCCCACTGACACCACTTCCAGCAGCAACTCAGTATTCCCTGGTGGTCTCCCATCCAAGTACTAACCAAGCCCACACTTGCTTCTCTGCATGTGTTTCTGCATGTGGATGAATCATGTTCCCTTATGTTTCTGAGTGTGGATGAATCATGTTCCCTTATGTTTCTGAGTATGGATGAATCATGTTCCCTTATGTTTCTGAGTGTGGATGAATCATGTTCCCTTATGTTTCTGAGTGTGGATGAATCATGTTCCCTTATGTTTCTGAGTATGGATGAATCATGTTCCCTTATGTTTCTGAGTGTGGATGAATCATGTTCCCTTATGTTTCTGAGTATGGATGAATCATGTTCCCTTATGTTTCTGAGTGTGGATGAATCATGTTCCCTTATGTTTCTGAGTGTGGATGAATCATGTTCCCTTATGTTTCTGAGTATGGATGAATCATGTTCCCTTATGTTTCTGAGTGTGGATGAGTCATGTTCCCTTATGTTTCTGAGTGTGGATGAACTGTGTTCTTGCTGTTGTGTCGATTAACTGTGTTCTTTTGTTTGGATGAACCTTGTTTTCGCTGTGTGGATGAACTGTGTTCTCGCTGTTGTGTGGATTAACTGTGTCCTTTTGTTTGGATGAACCTTGTTCTCGTTGTGTGGATGAACTGTGTTCTCGCTATTGTGTGGCACCACAGCACGACGCGGAGGGAAAGAAGTCTCGCAGTGAGGACAGCCTCATGGCCTACACCTGGTGGCACTTCCTGAGCAATCTCAACGACGAGCCCCAGTGGCTCCTCCTCTTCCCAATGACTAAGGTGACTGTCATAGCTTCATGCTGTGTCTCTGGCCCCTCCCACATGCATTACTAACCCCCCCCACATCTCCACTGGCCCTTCCCTCATCTCCCCTGGCTCCTCCCTAATACCGCCCACATCTCCACTGGCTCCTCCCACTTATTTCCCCTGGTCCCTTACACATCTTCCCATGGCCCCTCCCACTTACTGCCCTGGCCCCTCCCACATGTGTGTACTGATCCATCCCAGATCTCCCATGGTGGGCTGGATCCTCTGATGTTAATGCCAGCCGGATGGGCTGATGTCTGACGGGGCTGGTGTGGGTATCACATCCACATGGTGTACAGATTGAGTCGCATCTCTGCTCTGGGTCTGCACAGGCATGCGTCCGGGGCATAGACACAGTCACTGACTTCATGCTCAAGATCTCTGCAGGCAAGCAGCGCATCGAGAGGTTCACTGTGGCGGGGGCTTCCAAGGTGAGAACTGCCCCCCCCCCCCCCCCCAGGGGGTCTGGACCTGGTTCAGGGCGTGACTTTATTTATATATCCCATATATAAATATGGATGGGGTACGTTTGTAGGTTTATGTGCGGTGTATCAGTCCAGTCTACTAGATCTGATAATGATAATTGTTCACTTTCTATGACTGCTTATGCTTCTGTGACTACTACTACTATAATAACAACAACAACAACAATAGTAATAATAATAATAATAATAATAATAATAATAATAATAATAAAAACTTGGTGATAAGCTCTGTGCTTGTGTGTTTCTGATATGTGTGTGTGTGTGTGTGTGTATGTGTGTGTGATTTGCTATGTGTGTGTGTGTGTGAGCTTTGCTGCTGTGTGTGTGTGTGTGTGTGTGTGTGTGTTTGTGTGATTTGCTGTGTGTATGTAATTTGCTCTGTGTGTGCGTGTGTGTATGTGTGTGTGTGTGTGATTTGCTATGTGTGTGTGTGTGTGGTGTATGTGATTTGCTGTGTGTGTGTGTGTGTGTGTGGTGTATGTGATTTGCTGTGTGTGTGTGTGTGTGTGTGGTGTATGTGATTTGCTGTGTGTGTGTGTGTGTGTGTGTGTGTGTGGTGTATGTAATTTGCTCTGTGTGTGTGTGTGAGCAGAGGGGCTGGGCAGCCTGGTTGGTGGCAGCAGTGGACAGCAGAGTGGTGTCCTTCTTGCCCATTGTATTGGACCTTCTGAACATCTCAGAGGTGAGGAGGGCTGGGCGTCGCTAGGGCAGGGCTCTTACTCACCAGAGTTACTTTATGAACACACAGGTGCTCTGTTCCATGGGAAAGATCCTGTCTTATAGATGCTTAAAGTACCACTCCACTGTTTTAGCTTTGTTTCTGAAATGCTAATTGGGCTTATTCTTTGTGATTGAGTTGTGTGCATGTGTGTGTGTGTGTGTGTACATGGGACTGGTTGTGTGTGTGTGTCTGTGTAGAATCTCCATCACCATTTCAGAGCGTATGGAGGCTGGTCCTTCGCCTTCCAGAACTACTATGAGCTGAACATCACTCAGTTCCTGGACTCGCCTCGAATGAGATTAGTAGCCAGCATGATCGACCCCTTGGGTGAGAAAATCATCCACTAGCACTACACACACGCACACACACACACACTTGTGCGTACATGCATTACCAGCCCTGTAGGTTTATAATTTTAGCAGTCCTGTAAGGTGTTTGGTATTAACAGTCCTGTAGGGTGTTTGGTATTAACAGTCCTGTAGGGTGTTTGGTACAGTATTAGCAGTCCTGTCGGGTGTATGGTACTGTATTAACAGTCCTGTCGGGTGTATGGTAGTAACAGTCCTGTAGGGTGTGTGGTAGTAACAGTTCTGTAGGGTGTATGGTAGTAACAGTCCTGTAGGGTGTTTGGTACAGTATTAGCAGTCCTGTAGGGTGTTTGGTAGTAACAGTCCTGTAGGGTGTGTGGTAGTAACAGTTCTGTAGGGTGTATGGTAGTAACAGTCCTGTAGGGTGTGTGGTAGTAACAGTTCTGTCGGGTGTGTGGTAGTAACAGTCCTGTAGGGTGTATGGTAGTAACAGTTCTGTCGGGTGTGTGGTAGTAACAGTCCTGTAGGGTGTGTGGTAGTAACAGTTCTGTCGGGTGTATGGTAGTAACAGTCCTGTAGGGTGTGTGGTAGTAACAGTTCTGTAGGGTGTATGGTAGTAACAGTTCTGTCGGGTGTATGGTAGTAACAGTCCTGTAGGGTGTGTGGTAGTAACAGTTCTGTAGGGTGTATGGTAGTAACAGTCCTGTAGGGTGTATGGTAGTAACAGTCCTGTAGGGTGTATGGTAGTAACAGTCCTGTAGGGTGTGTGGTAGTAACAGTTCTGTCGGGTGTGTGGTAGTAACAGTCCTGTAGGGTGTAGTGGTCCGCTGTGTTTCTCTCAGCCTACAGTGAGCGCTACAGAATGAAGCCCAAGCTAATCATCTCCACCGGCGGCGATGAGTTCTTCCTCCCCGACGACTCCCGCTACTACTACCAGCAGCTTCCCGGAGAGAAACACCTCAGGCAAGGTTACTGCATGGGATTGTGTGTGTGTGTGTGTGTGTGCATTGTGGTTATATTGTAGTATTAGTGGTGTTTCGTGTGTGTGTGTTTGTGTTTGTATGTTGTGGTTATGTTGTAGTTACATTGTACTGTTAGTGGTACTGCTGTGTGTGTGTGTTGTGGTTATGTTGTTGCTCTGTTGTAGCATTAGTGGTGCTGTGTGTGTGTTGTGGTTATGTTGTAGTTATGTGATAGTATTAGTGGTGCTGTGTGTGTGTTGTGGTTATGTTGTTGCTATGTTGTAGCATTAGTGGTGCTGTGTGTGTGTTGTGGTTATGTTGTAGTTATGTTGTAGCATTAGTGGTGCTGTGTGTGTGTTGTGGTTATGTTATTGCTATGTTGTAGCATTAGTGGTGCTGTGTGTGTGTTGTGGTTATGTTGTAGTTATGTTGTAGCATTAGTGGAGCTGTGTGTGTGTTGTGGTATGTTACATTGCATTACATTACAGGCATTTGGCAGACGCTCTTATCCAGATCGACGTACAACAAAGTGTATAACCATAACCAGGAACAAGTATGACAAAACCCCTAGAGAGAAGTACCGGTCCAAGTGCAGGGAACAACCGCATAGTTCAACTTGGACCCTGAAGGTTAAACTGATTAACACTAACACAACGAGAACGGCAACAACGCAGTCTATGGAAAAAATACAAGCAGTAGTTAAGACAGTTAATGCACCTAAGTCACCTACGAAACAGCTGCCTAGTTACAACCCTAAGCTTACAGTTATTTACAGGGGGGTAGGGGAGGGATGGGGAGAGGTGCAGCCTGAAGAGGTGAGTCTTCAGTTGTCGTTTGAAATGGGTCAGTGTCTCAGCTGTTCTGACCTCCACGGGGAGGTCATTCCACCATCGTGGGGCCAGAACAGACAGGAGACGTGTTCTGGAAGTGCAGGTGCGAAGAGGGGGAGGTGCTAGGCGTCCTGAGGTAGCAGAACGGAGGGATCTGGCTGGCATGTAGGGTTTGAATATCTTGTGGAGGTATGCTGGGGCTGATCCCTTGACTGCCTGGTATGCTAGGACCAATGTTTTAAATTTGATGCGATGTTGTTGCTATGTGGTAGTATTAGTGGTGCTGTGTGTGTGTGTTGTGGTTATGTTGTAGTTATGTTGTAGCATTAGTGGTGCTGTGTGTGTGTTGTGGTTATGTTGTTGCTCTGTTGTAGCATTAGTGGTGCTGTGTGTGTGTTGTGGTTATGTTGTAGTTATGTTGTAGCATTAGTGGTGCTGTGTGTGTGTTGTGGTTATGTTGTTGCTCTGTTGTAGCATTAGTGGTGCTGTGTGTGTGTTGTGGTTATGTTGTTGCTATGTTGTAGCATTAGTGGTGCTGTGTGTGTGTTGTGGTTATGTTGTTGCTATGTTGTAGCATTAGTGGTGCTGTGTGTGTGTTGTGGTTATGTTGTAGTTATGTTGTAGCTTTAGTGGAGCTGTGTGTGTGTTGTGATTATGTTGTTGCTATGTGGCAGTATTAGTGGAGCTGTGTGTGTGTTGTGGTTATGTTGTAGCATTAGTGGTGCTGTGTGTGTGTTGTGGTTATGTTGTAGCATTAGTGGTGCTTTGTGTGTGTTGTAGTTATGTTGTAGCATTAGTCGTGCTGTGTGTGTATTGTAGTTATGTTGTAGCATTAGTGGAGCTGTGTGTGTGTTGTGGTTATGTTGTAGTTATGTTGTAGCATTAGTGGTGCTGCGTGTGTGTGTTGTGGTTATGTTGTAGCTATGTGGCAGTATTAGTGGTGCTGTGTGTGTGTTGTGGTTATGTTGTAGCTATGTGGCAGTATTAGTGGTGCTGTGTGTGTGTTGTAGTTATGTTGTAGCATTAGTGGTGCTGCGTGTGTGTGTTGTGGTTATGTTGTAGTTATGTTGTAGCATTAGTGGTGCTGCGTGTGTGTGTTGTAGTTATGTTGTAGTTATGTTGTAGCATTAGTGGTGCTGCGTGTGTGTGTTGTGGTTATGTTGTAGTTATGTTGTAGCATTAGTGGTGCTGCGTGTGTGTGTTGTGGTTATGTTGTAGTTATGTTGTTGCATTATGGTGCTGTGTGTGTGTTGTGGTTATGTTGTAGTTATGTTGTAGCATTAGTGGAGCTGTGTGTGTGTTGTGGTTATGTTGTTGCTATGTGGTAGTATTAGTGGTGCTGTGTGTGTGTGTTTCTCTCAGGGTCCTGCCCAACACTGAGCACCTGTGTGTGGGTTTCTGTCAGGGTCCTGCCCAACACCGAGCAGCTGTGTGTGGGTTTCTCTCAGGGTCCTGCCCAACACTGAGCAGCTGTGTGTGTGTTTCTCTCAGGGTCCTGCCCAACACCGAGCAGCTGTGTGTGGGTTTCTGTTTGGGTCCTGCCCAACACTGAGCAGCTGTGTGTGGGTTTCTGTTTGGGTCCTGCCCAACACCGAGCAGCTGTGTGTGGGTTTCTCTCAGGGTCCTGCCCAACACCGAGCAGCTGTGTGTGGGTTTCTCTCAGGGTCCTGCCCAACACTGAGCAGCTGTGTGTGGGTTTCTGTTTGGGTCCTGCCCAACACTGAGCAGCTGTGTGTGGGTTTCTGTTTGGGTCCTGCCCAACACTGAGCAGCTGTGTGTGGGTTTCTGTTTGGGTCCTGCCCAACACCGAGCAGCTGTGTGTGTGTTTCTCTCAGGGTCCTGCCCAACACTGAGCAGCTGTGTGTGGGTTTCTCTCAGGGTCCTGCCCAACACTGAGCAGCTGTGTGTGGGTTTCTGTCAGGGTCCTGCCCAACACCGAGCAGCTGTGTGTGGGTTTCTCTCAGGGTCCTGCCCAACACTGAGCAGCTGGTGTGTGTTTCTCTCAGGGTCCTGCCCAACACCGGAGCGCTGTGTGGGTTTCTGTTTGGGTCCTGCCCAACACTGAGCAGCTGTGTGTGGGTTTCTGTTTGGGTCCTGCCCAACACCGAGCAGCTGTGTGTGGGTTTCTCTCAGGGTCCTGCCCAACACTGAGCAGCTGTGTGTGGGTTTCTCTCAGGGTCCTGCCCAACACCGAGCAGCTGTGTGTGGGTTTCTCTCAGGGTCCTGCCCAACACTGAGCAGCTGTGTGTGGGTTTCTGTTTGGGTCCTGCCCAACACTGAGCAGCTGTGTGTGGGTTTCTGTTTGGGTCCTGCCCAACACTGAGCAGCTGTGTGTGGGTTTCTGTTTGGGTCCTGCCCAACACCGAGCAGCTGTGTGTGTGTTTCTCTCAGGGTCCTGCCCAACACTGAGCAGCTGTGTGTGGGTTTCTCTCAGGGTCCTGCCCAACACCGAGCAGCTGTGTGTGGGTTTCTCTCAGGGTCCTGCCCAACACCGAGCAGCTGTGTGTGGGTTTCTCTCAGGGTCCTGCCCAACACTGAGCAGCTGTGTGTGTGTTTCTCTCAGGGTCCTGCCCAACACCGAGCACCTGTGTGTGTGTTTCTCTCAGGGTCCTGCCCAACACCGAGCACCTGTGTGTGGGTCACTGGGAGACCGTACTGCTCTCCACCCTGTCCTTCTACTGCAGCACCATGCTGGGCCTCAAACGACCCACAATGCACTGGAACAGGACGCAGGTAAGCCTCGGAAACCCTCAGCCCATCTCAAGTTGGGTGTATACTTGTTGCAGAAGCAAGCTTCGGCGAGTTTGTGTGAAGTGCACAACATAAAATGACAAACCTCCACACTGACCTCGGCCATCGCAGTGTGCACATCCCTGCTGGCCGAACTAGCCCAGATGTTCGCTCACTGACAGCAGCATGGAGATCGCCATGGAGATCTAAAATATCACATGGTTCGCTGCATTGGCTGCTCGTCCCGTCTGCTTGTGTTATTGAGCTGACAAACATACCATCTCCCCTTTGTTCTTCTCTTTTAGCGGTTCTAAATGAGCTAAAGTGACTGAAATAATCCATCTCTCTACGTTTCTGCTTTTTCACCTGGCCTTCAGTGCCTGATCTCTGTGCTTATTGGTGAAACGAACTTTGTCACGTCCGTGTTTCCCGCGGTCGTCACAGCCGCAGTATCTGAATCTCTGGAGCTTGCTGGCGTGGATTACTATTAAACAAACAGTTTGCAGCTGCAAATGCACATCGGTATGTGGTGTCGTGTTCGGCTGTGGTTTGATTTTGGCTGAGTTTGCCTTCTTATCGAGTGAACTCCCAGCTTAGGAGCTCCATTTCGCATGAAGGGCAGAGCTGGGGTTCACACGGAGTGTGATGCTTTTTTCTTACGTAACTGATAGTCCCAACCTGCTGATGCAGTTCCACAGCATACCAGCAGGGGGTCCCAGAGTCCCATCTCTCCTGTGTGAATGTTCCTTCTCTTCACAGTCGGAGGGTTCAGGTGCCATTTACCTGTACACTGACTCACCACCAATCAAAGTGCTCGCCTACGAGGCTTCCACCTGGGATGCAAAGAGGTGGGTGTGTGCAAAACAAAACGAAAAAAAATAGTACTATTACTAATACTTATAATAATACATTTTATTCCTCAACGGAACTACTGCTCCTACCACTACTTCTACTACTTCTACTGCTAATAATAAATACAGGAGCTTTGAATTATTTTTTAAAGATCAGACTCTTAGATGTGGTTACTCCATGTGATGTAATTTAAATAGATTGAACATTGAAATTTGGGCTTTAATGGAACACACCCCCTCTACTCAGGCGAGATTTCCGCTGGGCAGTGGCCTGGCCAGGACGTCCGGGGCACATTCTGTTCCGTCCCGTTCTGTGGTGGTCGTCTCCTGTCAGCAATCCGGTATGCATCTCACTCCCCAGACCCCCCCCTCCCCCATCCCATCCCCACCCCATCCCTGCAATGGCTGAAGCTGCAGGGAGCTGCCAGCAATTTACTTATTTTAACAAATTAAAATAATTATTTAAATAAACAAGTCACACAAGAATAAGGCCACATTCTAGCTCAACCCTTTTAGTGCTGCCCTCACTCAGAGGTTGCAAGTTTGATCCTCAGGTGGGGCATTGCTGTACATCTGAGTAGGGTATTTCACCTAAATGGCTTCAGTAAATACCCAGCTGTATTATTATATATATATATATATATATATATATATATATATATATGTGTGTGTGTGTGTGTATATATGCCTGTGTGTGTATATATATATATCTCATTAAGCCACTCTGAATTAGGACATTTATTAAATATCTGAATGTCAGCTCTGTGTGTTTACTGTGTATTTTATGTAGACTCCAGGCGTGTATATGAAGGAGTTCCTGGTGCCCAAATTTGGATGGAGAGCTTTCTTCATTGAGGTAATTCTACTGACATTTAATTCCCTTCCCAAAAAATTGATTACTTTTCAGTGACTTTACTCCTTTTCCCAAAACTGCCAGGTCCTGACATTAACTCCGCCCCCACAAACTGACTGGTCCTCCTGACATTAACTCCGCCCCCACAAACTGACTAGTCCTCCTGACATTAACTCGCCCCACAAACTGACTGGTCCTCCGACATTAACTCGCCCCCAAACCCAAATACTGACTGGTCCTCCTGACATTAACTCCGCCCCCACAAACTGACTGGTCCTCCTGACATTAACTCCGCCCCCACAAACTGACTGGTCCTCCTGACATTAACTCTGCCCCACAAACTGACTGGTCCTCCTGACATTAACTCCGCCCCCACATACTGACTGGTCCTCCTGACATTAACTCCGCCCCCACATACTGACTGGTCCTCCTGACATTAACTCCGCCCCCACAAACTGACTGGTCCTCCTGACATTAACTCCGCCCCCACAAACTGACTGGTCCTCCTGACATTAACTCTGCCCCACAAACTG
The DNA here is from genome assembly GCF_018555375.3 of Anguilla rostrata. NCBI lineage: Eukaryota > Metazoa > Chordata > Actinopteri > Anguilliformes > Anguillidae > Anguilla > Anguilla rostrata. The sequence goes on from NC_057934.1 coordinate 73,109,787, forward strand.
ACTGGTTCTCCTGACATTAACTCCACCCCCACAAACTGACTGGTTCTCCTGACATTAACTCCACCCCCACATACTGACTGGTCCTCCTGACATTAACTCCGCCCCCACATACTGACTGGTCCTCCTGACATTAACTCCGCCCCCACATACTGACTGGTCCTCCTGGCATTAACTCCGCCCCCACAAACTGACTGGTCCTCCTATCTTGGCAGGTTGCCAGCTTTGGTACCTGTTGATAATTCTCACCTTTGCCCTTTGTTCTGCTGGCAGAACTCAAACAGAAAAATCTTTTCACTGTATATGAGCATAAATAAAAATGCACATGTAAATATGACTGTAAATGTAAATACAAATGCAAATATAAATGCAAATATGAATGTAAATGTTAATGTAAATATGAATGTGATTGTAAATATGAATGTAAATGTTAATGTAAATATGAATGTTATTGTAAATATGAATGTTATTGTAAATATGAATGTAAAGGTTATTGTAAATATTAATTTAAATGTTAATGTAAATATTAATGTTATTGTAAATATGAATGTAAATGTTATTGTAAATATTAATTTAAATGTTAATGTAAATATGAATGTGAATGTAAATTTAAATGACGGGTTTCTGCCACTCTTGCAGGCCTCCTTCTCCGGGCCCCTGGGCACAGTGCAGACCTTCACTACAGAGGTGCAGATCATCCCCGACACCTTTCCCTTCCCAGATTGCAAAGCACAGACATGCCACGGGACTATAGTCTAGAGCAAGACTCTTCCCACGGGACCATAGTCTAGAGCAGGACTCTTCCCATGGGACCATAGTCTAGAGCAAGACTCTTCCCACGGGACCATAGTCTAGAGCAGGACTCTTCTCATGGGACTGTAGTCTAGAGCAGGACTATTTCCATGGGACTATAGTCTAGAGCAGGACTATTTCCATGGGACTAAAGTCTAGAGCAAAAATTTGCCGTTTTGAATCCAAAATAGGTCATTTGTGTGATTCGTGTAGATCCGATGAGTTTTTGAAATTGGGGGGGGGGGTTCGCCACCGAAGATTTTCGCCACAATCAGTTACTAGTAATGAGCCAATAACTCTTACACCACCGCCGTTTGTGGTGTTCACTCGCTGGGTGACGCTGTCATAAAATTTTCCCCGACCGTGAAGACTGACTGCCTTACTTGTTTACATTTTGGACAGATGTGGCTTGTGGGTAAATCTATCGCTGTTTCCGTTGCAGCACTTCCGACACAAGCAATGTTGGAAGGGCTATCCTAAAATTTCCTCTTACCGTGAAAAGTGCCTGACCCGCAACCATAGTAATGTGTTAACAGTAAATTTTACGACAACGCTAGCTAACCTTTCGAAAGTCACGTTAAACAAGTAGAAATTAACGCCATCAGCGGTGATTAACAAATCTACCAAGTATTGTAATAATGGATTTTCAGGCGTGGATTTCGAATTATTTGTATTCTTGTAGACCATTAAGAGCAATGGAGAAGAGCCAACGTCCTAATTGTCAAATTGTCTGTACCCACCGCTTACAGCAATAAAGTGCTAGTTATTTTTGGCTGGACCGCAATAGCGGGGCAGTCCTCAAAACCTACTAGGTTTTGACCTGGTCTTGTTTTTAAAGTGAAAGAAAACCACTGGGTGCCCTAGTGATGGGTGCTGAGCTGAAAAATGAACAGGCAGAAAATCCCTTAAACTGATTAACGGTATTATTGGTGTCAACTTGTTTTTAATTATTGTGGTTGATTAGAAATTACATATTACTAAATATGATAGAGACAGTTCTCCTCGATTAGTTTAGACGAAAAAAAGATTCTATTTGCGTCGCAAAATTGAGCACATTGCAATTGCATATTAAAAACTGGATAAACGTACACACTCCGAAAATCTTCATGGCAAAGATCTGGAATACGCAGATTTTGTCATTTGAACTAGCACAGGTTCGATGGCATTTTTCAGTTTATAATTTATTTTGAATTTATTTGATCTTCATAGCATGGAGTGACGAAGGAAACTGTGTTTATCTACAGTTGAATTATTCAGATCGTGGGCAGACTTCAAGGAAAATGATTGCAAGTCAAGACTAATAATCAGGGGAAGTTTTCTGCCTCCTCGATTTTCAGCTCAGCAGCCACTGTGCCTTAAGTTAAACTATCAGTACTAGTCAGTTAAATAATGTGTGTAATAGAACACACCTTGCCAGACCATATTGCCACTCTCTCTCTCTTTCTGTCTCTCTCTACCAAAATATAACATAAGCTGTGTTTTCCATTTGATTTGTCAGTTGTTGTACATATTGTGTTTTTGATTTATACTTATTGTATACTGGATGCAATGCATTTTAATACAATTTTGGACCCGGCCCTGCACTCTCTTGCCTTGCCCTGAACTGATGTCCCCCTTACATTACTTTTGTAATGTAAGGGGGACATTAGCAGTAAGATTACATTAATTCTAGGCTGAGTTTTTCCCTATATCCTCATGCTAAAATCTACAGTAAATCCACATTTTAAAGCTGATATTTAAAAAATGTTCTTCCTGGGGGGGCATGCCCCCAGACCCCCCTAGGGGGTTTGCATCTTTGTCACCTTTTTCACCCCTGATGAGTTTGCAGGTCTGCATGGGACTATAGTCTAGAGCAGGACTATTTCCATGGGACTATAGTCTAGAGCAGGACTTTTTCCATGGGACTATAGTCTACAGCAGGACTATTTCCATGGGACTATAGTCTACAGCAGGACTATTTCCATGGGACTATAGTCTAGAGCAGGCCTATACCTGCGGGACTATAGTCTAGACCAGGATTATTCCTGCGGGACTGTAGTCTAGAGCAGGACTTTAGCCGTGGGACTATACAAAAATATTTCTATTGTGGACTCAAAAGAAAGCAAAACTGGAGACTTATGAATACTCAGGTTAAGGGTCTGCTTATGAACTATAAATAGACCATTATTAAACTGTATTGTAACCGTTAGTAAACTGTAAGTCAATAACTATAATTACTTAATGTATTTATCAACATTAATAAACAACCAGCCATTAAAAAACCTTAAATAAATCCCCTGTGTTAGCCAGTACATGACCAAACTAGAAGAGTGCACTCAGTAGAGTGCAGATCTTCGCCAGGCATTCCAAGCGGAAGCCGTTGTTGATCACTTGCGGCCCCTAGCGGCCGGTTAGGAGTTAGCGCTCAGTCTATTTCAATGGACAAAAATGATGGAAATTAATTCAAATAAAATACTTGTCGTTGACCGATTTGCAAAATATTTGAGAATTCAGGTCATTGGCCTGCTGCCAGCATGCACATGTCTCCGCCTGGCGAAGATAATAATTATATTCAAATGTTTTATAAATATTGAATAAAAAGCCAACCTAAGGTGTTACTGGCATGCGTAATTAGGTTTTTAAGCCATCAGGAGCAGTCATAACTTATGTAACTATTTAAGTATGATTTATATTATATGTATTTAAACCTTTTTTTTAAGTTTAAAGGGACTTAAATGTTAATGATAATGTTAGTAATATATTAAGACATTGATCAAACAGGTGGTGAAAACCATTTGTAAACATTTTATCAGAAACTGTAATCACATATAAATCTTGAACAACAAACTTTATACATTAATGTGTTTATTAATGTTAATAAAGACTAATGAACTAATTACAGCTACTGTCTTACATGTTGACTGATGGTTAAAATTCAGTTTAATAATGGTTTATTTATAAGCAGACCTTAAAATAATGTGTTACCAATAATCTAATACCCTTGTAATGGAAAAAAAAACAGAAAAACTTGAATTGTACAAATTAAATTTTGTGGCATTAAACAAATATTCTGAATAAAATGTTGTTTTACTTACATAAAACAATTTCTGGTCATGTCTTTTTATGGAACATGTTTTATGACATCATTAACTTTTCATCTAAATATAGGCTAGCCACCACACCAACAATATCAAATTATTATAATTGGCTGTGGAGAGGCAACAAAGTACAGACACACTGACGCAGCAGATTTTATCTGAGGAGTGTGTTCGGCAGAAAGCCTTTTGTGTTTTTAATGTTTGGTATTTGCTCTCAAAGGCGCATGAAACACACCCTCTGAAAAAGGGGCGTGTTTAAAAACATGGCGTTGCACACAAGCGGAAGTGGGGGGGCGAGTCAAAGTGAAGTCTGTAGAGTGCTGGGGTGACTGAGTTTTTCGGTTGTGTCCCGTGTACCTGTGTACCTGTACCTGTGTACACAGAATATCCCCATCCGTTACAGTGTGGATGAAGGGGAAATGCTGAACGCTCTGTACCCTGTACGCAGACCTTTACCTTGAGAACACTTCTGGCGGTGGCTCATTTGGGATCACATGGACTCTCGCCAGCATGAGCCATTGGGACCGAACGAAGACGACGGCGTCCGCTGCACAGAGGACAGCCTTCCAGCCTCACAGCGTCACAAGCAGAAGACACACTTTCTCACTAAAATGCAGCTGAGAAAGGATGCTGGACTTAAGGTCAACCAACAAGAAAGCGAGGAAGAGGAGGAAGAGGTGGAGTGTAACTGAGGCTCGGTCGTCTGTAGGGAGAAGAGTAATATCTGCCCCTCCCCTCCGCAGCTCTCCCAAATGTCAGATCTCTGAGGGACACTTTATAAACTCCACATCAGGGGTAAATTTCAGGGGGCTTTCCGGGAGACAAGTCTCATGTTCTTAACGGACGACACAACCTAAGACTTGCAGTTACACGGTTTGGTGGCTCCTTGCAGAATAGATATACATTGTTATTGTAGTGGCTCTGATAACTTGTGTTGATCAGAATTGCCAAACTTGGTAAGCTTGTCTGGATAGCTGAACACTTGTCTTAGTTCAAATATAGCAAGGACTAGCCACCTGGTGGTGATATGGTGCACAAAACTAAAATTTTGACATTTACCAGTCCAATCCCTGAACACCATTTTATGAAGAATTACAAAAGTTGGCACAAAGATCCCTCTCCTCATGAAGAACAGATCTGCCTCAGTGACCAATAACATACTGCCATAAGCCGCGTTTCCACCGCAGGAACTATACCCCGGAACTAGGAACCTTTTGAGGAACTCAGTGCGTTTCCACCGCAGGAACTAGGGTCTAAATTTAGTTCTGGGGGCTTTGTTTTACCCCCCAAAACGTTCCTGCTCGGGGGGTAGTACTTTCCGAAAGTACAGGAACCTTTTGGGTGGAGCTTGCAGCGCTGAACATTTCTGATTGGTCGAGTACTCGTAGCATTTGTGTTGTATTTATTTTCCGCCATTACCCGCCATGTTTGAAAATATGCAGCGGCAAACCAATTTATTTTCATAATAACTTCAAATCAAACTTGTATGTTATGCGGCGCAGTAGCCTACTTTTGGTTATAACCTGTCAACGTCTTGGAATTATAACGTGTGCTCTTCTGTTCTTTTCTTGCTTTAGTATTCGTTTTATAAAATGCTAAGCATTCGTGCTGGGACAGCATATTACGTAGGCTACCAAAACATTCAAACGGATTAATTCGGTTGCTGAATATTTTCTTCCGGATTTTCTTTGTTAGCCCGTTGTAATTGACTCAAAACGTTTGATACAGTTATGTGAGGTATGCGGTAGTTCTGCATAATTAACATTGGTGATACAGTACAAGCAAACTGGAAATCACCTTCCGCACTTTTTATCCGGGTAAAATAACAGGTTAATTCTAGTAATCTTCGCTTTAGCTTTTTCAGACTGCCGTAATTTTACTGCCATTTTTCAATTCCACGAAAAGACCAGGAAGACTATGGACTCATTTATGGTGCATGGTTCGCATCTGGAGGGCACACTTCGCTGCTCGGCTAGCAGTAACTTCGAAGGAAAGCAAACGGTGGCTGTACCACTACTAATTTACATTTTCACGCAAGTCCGAGTTTTCGTTCTATTCTTGTCATTTTGCGATTAGCCTATATGGAATTGACAACGAGAAAGTAATAAAACAGCAAATTGTTTACAACGTGTGCATGTTTTCTGCTGTTAATGAATGTGTTTGAGAGGATATATGAAAATCAATAAATACAAAAGTAACCATATATAGTCATTGTTGGTAACCCGTTGTATATAAGTGGAATAAACCCCTCCGGGCTGTCCCGGTTATTAGAAAATAATGTAGGCTACTTCGGTGGTAGTATGGGGTTACAGAAGAAATCATATGACAGATGGACCGACGACAACGTCAGTGGGCTAATTTGCCTAATCTTCGCGGTACTTTAGACCCCGGTGGAAACGCAGACAACCATTGGCTGAAGGAACCTTTTAGTTCCTGGTAAAGTAGTTCCTGGGACTGAAAGTTCCGGGTAATTTTGGTGGAAACGCGGCTATATTGGCTTTTCTGCTGTTCTGAAGTTTCTGATGAACACAAAATACTTTTATGACTCCTGATTTGTACAATGCCTTTTGTACGATGCCTCCCTGGGCCTTTCACAGGTACGACCTTTCCCAATATGTCCAGATGACTGAATGACCAGCCAGTGATCGTTCAGTGGTCACTAAAATCAGTGGTCCTTCGTAGAGATTAGTGATTGGCATTTGCTATCTATCTAATAAAAACTAGGCCATATTAGCTGGCTATCGGTTTGATATTGGGGGTTTGCTTGTTGTCTTGTCTGTTTCGTAGTCTGCAGGGATTTTGTGTGTCTGTAAGGAAAGAGTGTACAATAGTGTAAGGAAATAGACGTCTACAGACTCCAGTCAAACCATTTTATTTGAAAAACCTACTACTTCAATACACATTTCTTCTGTTAATTTACAAACATAAACACTGTACAATGTTAGATTGGCTGTAAATTACATGTAAATTAGCTTTTTGTCATAACTGTAACGTCTTTACTTCCAGGACTTTTAGACCTGTAGCTTAAGACCCTTCACCACACAGTTATGGCCTCACCCCGATTCCCCCCTTAGATCCTGATATGGTATCTTCCTCTTGTGACATCACACTTGGGTAAAACATGGCTGTATGGGAGTACGCAGTGCTCATTGACGTTGGTGGCTCTGAAGCCCAGCTGCCGATACACCGGATCACTGCTGTCACACGTACCGTAAGGCTTCTGTAAGTGCGATCCATAACGGCTTGGCGACTCCAAAACGAACCGCCCCCCACACACACATCCCCCCCCCCATACACACCCCGCAGTCCAACAGTCTACAGGCCTCACACTTTGTTATCATGTCATATAAAAACGAGCACAAACAATGAAAATCCCTCAGGGGTCTTTTCTCAGAGCACCTGGGTTTTCCTTTTAAAACCATAACGCTGCACATCAGAGGCCGTTTTGGACAGGGAGTGAAATGTAGTGACCTCTCGTGTGTCAACATGACATCACGTCAGGAGTGAGAGGACTTACAGACACGGGGCACAGGGGGCAGGGGGGCCGGGGGGCGGGGGGGGCAAGGGGCAGTGGGGCTGGACAGAACACACGCTGACAAGAGACAAGCCGTGCACACATTAACAGGAAATGAGGTGGCACGCAAACGTAAAGGAAATACAGGAAGTGAGGGATGGCTTGAGATGAAAGGGGGGGGGGGGTGTCTGAGACTGGTGGCTGTGGAGCTGCCAGCCCTCCTCCCTCTGTTCATAGGACCCCCGAGGACACACCTGCGTCTGGACCTGTAACCTGGGAACACACAGGAAGTGCGATTAGCACTATTAGCATTAGCACTGACCGTTAGCACCAGCATTCACATTACCATCAACAATTAGCATTACCATTAGCATTGAGCGTTAGCACCAGCATTCACATTACCATCAACAATTAGCATTACCATTAGCATTGAGCATTAGCACCAGCATTCACATTACCATCAACAATTAGCATTACCATTAGCATTGAGCGTTAGCACCAGCATTCACATTACCATCAACAATTAGCATTACCATTAGCATTGAGCGTTAGCACTGCAATGGAGGGGCCAAGTGCTACAGAGCCTCCACGAAACAAATTCTGATCTGTCGGTTGCTCAATTCAGACCCATTACTGTACTGTTCTTCCCAAAATCTGGTTGAAATCCCTGCTTTCGTTTCAAAGCAATTGATATTTAAAACTTTTTTTTTTTAAATCCAGCGCCCCCAAGTGTGTGCGTGTCCCAGGTCTCATGGCAAGCATGTGTACCAAGTTTGATGAAAATAAACTAAAGGGTTGCAGATATATGGCCACTCTTCCTTAATGGTGCCTTCGCCCCCAAATTCGTCCTTATGTTGCAGCCATACTGTTTGAACAAGCAGCTATCTTTTAACAACTTTTAAGAACAAATGTCCTAAGACGTAATACCCAAAAGTGTAGATAGACTCTAGATGTTCAAATGAGTTTTTGCCAAAATCCAAAATAGAAAAAAAAAAAAATAGCCGACCCCAAGGGCATATTATTTCCCAGTTAGGATACTGTAAAGCTCCACAAAACGTTTGGTTGAAATATCTATTTCCATTGCAGCGTAATTGGCATATAAAGATTTTTCCTGACATAGCGCCCCCAAGTGGTCACACTTTGCTGTGTACCCCTTAGGCCCCCTGCAAAGAAGAGTGCCAAGTTTGGCATCAATAGAACAAAGCATATTGTTTGACCTAACAGCTATTTTATAACAAATCTTCCTCACAGTACACTCAAGACCATACAGGCCAAATTTTGTGGTGATCCGTTCAAAAGAAGGAGGAGATGGTAAAAATGTGTTTGTCAAAAAATTCAAAATGGCGGAATATCCAGTATTGACAGGGGGTGGGTGTGTTTAACTTGGAGAGAAAAAGAATCATGACTCTAGGCCAAATGGTTTAAAAGTTATAGGTAAAAATCGAACATCAAATTTTGCCTGTTGGTGGCGCTAGAGGGGTGGATGAACTGACGACGAGCGTGCTGTCTGGATACCCAAGTCTGCCCTTTATCAATGTGCCAAAATTTCACCAAAGTCCACTCATCACTTCTGTGGGCTGCCATAGACTCCCTAGGTGGAAACAATAGTAAAATATTCAAACAATTACAATAGCTGCCCGCACACCGTTGATGCCTGGCACCTGATTATCATCGCGTAATCATCAGGAAATGCTTGTGTCTCCCACACAGACGATAAAGAGCAGCAGCTCGGATGTTTTATGTCATGCTACTTCCCGCTCAGCAACATTTCGACCGTCGAAACCTGAATGCAGTCCAACTCTCACTACCTGCCCTTTTCGACCTGCGGAATGAACGCTCTGGGGAATCAGGTTCACAGGAGTTTACTTAAGAGGCAGAGTCAAGCACAGCTCCTGTGCTCTGCCAGGCCAGCTAATGAACTACAGGAAGAGTGGTCCTAGTGCTGTGCAGTAAGGGTACACACACACCCACACACATACACACACATGCACACACGCACACACTACACACACACACACACACACAAACACACACACACACAAACATACACACGCCACACACACAAACACACTACACACATACACCACACACACACACACTACACACAAACACACACACACTACACACACACACACACACACACATACACACACACACACACACACACACACACATGCACCTCACCCGATCAGTAGGCTCGGGTCGCTCAGAAGAAGTTCTTGATGAACGGGGTGATCAGCTGCACCCAGAGCTTGACGTGCCGGTCAGGCTGCCTGAAGGTGGCGCTGCACACCTCTGTGGACCTCTGATACAGCATCTCCTGCTCCTGCATGGGGAAGAGGGGTTGCCAGGTTACACCTGACCTTTCACCCTTCACCTCTCATCGCACAAATGGCCACCGGCAGTGTTCCTGTAAGAGTGGCTGACCCCAGTGGGGTTGCCTAGTTACACCTGACCCGTCTCTGTGAGTCAGTATCAGCAGTGTGAGTAAACCACAGCTGTGCTTTCAGAAGGCCTCTGCAGTGTGAGTAAACCACAGCTGTGCTTTCAGAAGGCCTCTGCCGGCCAAACACCGCATGCTGACCGCAGCTTATTCACACACCCGTACATAAACACACAAGATGTCCGTCCCTCAAGCTTCCTTTAGAAAGAACGTGGCCCCCCAGGAATGAGCACAGATAGGAACTCTGTGAGGCTGCTTGGGGGAGGGGGGGCCCCCACAGAGAGCTGGTGAACCCTGCAGGACCCTTGACCCCATCCCGAACTGCAGTCTTACCTGCTGTAACTGAGCCTGGAGTTCCTGGTTCTCTGTTACTATGGCAATCTGGGCCTCCAGGTCCCGGTGGACAGAACGGTAGCCAAAGTTGGGAGAGCCAATGAGGGTGAGGCAGGGCCTGTCACAGCCAACCAGGTAGTACCACAGTCCTATACAGAGAGAGAGGTTAGAATGTTGTCTGTTCTTTTGTGTGAGAATGTCGAAGAAACGGGTCATGGTAAAGTTCCGAAAGCGTTGTGTGTGTGTGTGTAGGGCGGGTGCGTTGTGTGTGTGTGTGTGTGTGTGTGTAGGGCGGGTGTGTGTGTGTGTGTGTGTGTGTAGGGCGGTGCGTGTGTGTGTGTGTGTGTGTGTAGGGCGGGTGCGTGTGTGTGTGTGTGTGTGTGTGTGTGTGTGTGTAGGGCGGGTGTGTGTGTGTGTGTGTGTGTGTGTGTGTGTGTGTGTGTGAAGGACTCAAGACAGTGTTGTTGAAACTGATGGATTTTTTCTTTCCTCAGAGTCAGAGCTTCTGGAACTTTCAACAGGAGGGCTCAAAAATGTTGATGAAAATGTGTTTTTACTGCACAAGACCTCGTAAAAACTCACCATGTTAAAAATAACCCTTACGTGTGACCATTTCTCTGAATAAACCTTGTGCTTATAACTTTAAGTGCGTTTCTCTTAACAGAAAGATTTCAATAATCGGGCGATTTTTCCTAACAAGGCGAGAGAGCCTGAAATTCACTGCATCCCACGAACCACAAACTCACACACCACTACAGTCCCAACACAACCACAAACTCACACACCACTACAGTCCCAACACAACCACAAACTCACACACCACTACAGTCCAACACAACCACAAACTCACACACACTACATCCAACACAACCACAAACTCACACACCACTACAGTCCCAACACAACCACAAACTCACACACCACTTCAGTCCCAACACAACCACAAACTCACACACCACTACAGTCCCAACACAACCACAAACTCACACACCACTTCAGTCCCAACACAACCACAAACTCACACACCACTACAGTCCCAACACAACCACAAACTCACACACCACTACAGTCCCAACACAACCACAAACTCACACACCACTACAGTCCCAACACAACCACAAACTCACACACCACTACATCCCAACACAACCACAAACTCACACACCACTACAGTCCCAACACAACCACAAACTCACACACCACTACAGTCCCAACACAACCACAAACTCACACACCACTACAGTCCAACACAACCACAAACTCACACACCACTACAGTCCCAACACAACCACAAACTCACACACCACTACAGTCCCAACACAACCACAAACTCACACACCACTACAGTCTCAACACAACCACAAACTCACACACCACTACAGTCCCAACACAACCACAAACTCACACACCACTACAGTCCCAACACAACCACAAACTCACACACCACTACAGTCCCAACACAACCACAAACTCACACACCACTACAGTCCCAACACAACCACAAACTCACACACCACTACAGTCCCAACACAACCACAAACTCACACACCACTACAGTCCCAACAAACCACAAACTCACACACCACTACAGTCCCAACACAACCACAAACTCACACACCACTACAGTCCCAACACAACCACAAACTCACACACCACTACAGTCCCAACACAACCACAAACTCACACACCACTACAGTCCCAACACAACCACAAACTCACACACCACTACAGTCCCAACACAACCACAAACTCACACACCACTACAGTCCCAACACAACCACAAACTCACACACCACTACAGTCCCAACACAACCACAAACTCACACACCACTACAGTCCCAACACAACCACAAACTCACACACCACTACAGTCCCAACACAACCACAAACTCACACACCACTACAGTCCCAACACAACCACAAACTCACACACCACTACAGTCCCAACACAACCACAAACTCACACACCACTACAGTCCCAACACAACCACAAACTCACACACCACTACAGTCCCAACACAACCACAAACTCACACACCACTACAGTCCCAACACAACCACAAACTCACACACCACTACAGTCCCAACACAACCACAAACTCACACACCACTACATTCCCAACACAACCACAAACTCACACACCACTACAGTCCCAACACAACCACAAACTCACACACCACTACAGTCCCAACACAACCACAAACTCACACACCACTACAGTCTCAACACAACCACAAACGCACACACCACTACAGTCCCAACACAACCACAAACTCACACACCGCTACAGTCCCAACACAACCACAAACTTGCACACTTCAGTCCCAACACAACCACAAACTCACACACCACTAGTCCCAACACAACCATAAACTCACACACCACTACAGTCCCAACACAAGCACAAACTCACAAAAACATGTGGATTGAATTAAGCAGGAATTTTCTTAGTCACAGACTTGAGAAGAATTTATTTCAACATCACTTGCGTAAGGACAGTCCTCTCCCAGATAAACGGAGACCAAAAAATATTTTAAAAAATTAAATACAAGTAACAGCCAAAACATTTCATGCCAACCTCTTAATAATTTCATCAGCCCCATCATTTATTTATCGGCAGTTCAGCGATCTTTATAAGCCTGTGTGATTGACAGCTGAAGACTGCTTGTGAATCTGTATGAAAGGTTTGGTCTAATGTGGCATCAGCAGACTGTCACTTCAGGAACGGACTGACGGACTGACGGACTGACTGACTGACTGACTGACTGACTGACGCCATCGTGACATTTTTATTAAAACATGACAGTTAACGTTTTTCCCGGTGGGTTCGGATGAAAACCGTCACGCGGAGTATGAGTGTCAGTGTTCCCATTTCCCCATTTACAGCCGAGCCAGCTTCAATGCGTTCAGCTTCAATGTGTCCAGCTACAATGCGTTCAGCTTCAATGTGTTCAGCTACAATGCGTTCAGCTTCAATGCGTTCAGCTACAATGCGTTCAGCTACAATGCGTTCAGCTTCAATGCGTCCAGCTTTAATGAGTTCAGCTTCAATGCGTTCAGCTTTACTGTGTTCAGCTTCAATGTGTTCAGCTTTACTGTGTTCAGCTTCAATGTGTTCAGCTTTACTGTGTTCAGCTTCAATGCGTTCAGCTTCAATGCATCCAGCTTCAATGCGTTCAGCTTTACTGTGTTCAGCTTCAATGTGTTCAGCTTAATCTCTGGGATCACATTGATCACATGACCTCCTGTGTATGCTATGTACGTTCAATGTACAATCTTATGCACATATTAATCAGTACTCCTGCACTTTATATGGTTAATATTTAAATATTTAATACTCCTATTCTCACTGTCCATATCCCCCATCTGTACAGGCTGGTACTTATTTGCTGCTAATATTTAATACTATGTTTAATATTATGTATATTTT